>NC_091930.1:27998125-28302625 GCF_041260155.1 Ptychodera flava
TCCCAATTATCATGTGCAAAAACAGTAATCTATCCTCTGTGTGTCAAAGTCTAATAATAATAATGTCTGATTTGACACAGACTTTCTCATTTGACCTTTGAACAATTATATATTGTCCACACCTGAATGGAAAGTGATATCAAAGAATATAAAGGAAAAAGTTTGAAAAATTGTCACAAAGGTGGTTTCAAAGAATGTTACAAAATATGTAATACATTCTCTTAAATTCTTTACAAACATGGATAAATCTACATATATACAGTGCCATCCAATCAGTATTTGAAACTTCTATCTTTTGATCACCAGGTGTTTTCATATTCAATCAGAAGATAAATTTCAAGTACAGAAACTGAAATTGTGATGGTTTTTTACTATTCTTCTTTTTATTGCAATGTTCTATTCCTAAGGTATTAAAGATACACAGTATTTAGCTTGTCATTTCAGCCTGAACACGCATGTTTAACTGAAAATGTACATGTGAAAGTGTATTATTGAAGAGTGAATTCTGGTGCAGACTAGAATTCAAATGTAAACATTAAAGGCCAAGAAATGCTAAATGTTGATGACTTTGACCAAATTTCAGCCAGATTGTCTTGTCTTACTCCCATAAGTACGTTTGCGTGCAGGGTTTTAAGCCTGTCAATTCAGCTTGTACATGTATAAACTGCATTGCCATTGTTGACAACTGAATTCTGGTCCGGACTAGAATTCAAATGTAATTAATAACATTGTATTTTACAAATATAGATGCTATGTTGACAAGCTAAATAGTGGGTGTTTCAACATTCTTTTGAGTTAGAATATGCAGTAGCAATTGACAAACAATATAAAAAAAATTAGAAAAATCATAAGTTAGCATTTATACTAGCCCAAAACAGTACATGTACAAATGCTGTGCAGACAAGCTAAAATGTGAGTGTCTCAACATTCTTCTGAGACCGGGTTTAGAACAATAAGTGACATAAGAAAAGATGTAGAAAAAATCCTAAAAGTTACAGCACTTGGGAGTTTCTATTGGGCCGAAAATGTAAATAATTAGATGGTGTATTTAAATACATCTGTACAGGTGTACAGTCAAAGTACATGGGTAGGATACATACATTATTAAAGCAGTTACAACGGATGTACATGTTTGCGTATTGTACATACACGCATTCACTTATGCAGACATCAAGCCCGTGGACATATGGACATACACGTACCTGATTACATAAATTCATATACATACACATTAGTCTGTGCATACTCATGTACAAAAAAACACAGTATATACAGATATATAGATGACAATGATGGAGGATCCTGTATGTTCATTGATACTGACGCATGTGTACATTGAATGTTTACACGTACACATATACTGGTACATACATGTAAGCAGTGTACGTACGTGTGAATATATATATATATATATATATATATATATATATATATATATATATATATATATATATATATATCGCATTTTACATACATGTTTAAATAGTGTATTACGGTGTGCAACAGATACCGATGCATCTATAAATGCAAACATGCAAACACATGCATATATATAGACTGTACATTACATCTACTACAGCAAAAACCTTTTTGTAAATTAAGTTCTTGTATCTCTTTCAAGTTAAACAGTTTCCCCAGTTTTGGTAATGTACAGTCTATATGCTTGTGTTTGTATATCAGCTTGTGTGTTCTCTGTTAAGGTTCCAAGACAAGAAACAGACCCGTTCAAACTAAGAATTATGTGGCAAATACTAGGATGGTAACCCCTATAAACTATATACCGTTGGAAAGCCTAGGTATGTGGCAGTTCACCTATGCTAATTTTGTTGTCATTGTTTACATAAGGATCACGTGACAAGAAATTAAGAAGCCCTATCAAAAATCAGTTTTTCCCTCTTCTTGCGATAACGCTATAAGATTTCTAACTGAAATTTATATGATGAGTAGATGTTATTATATGCTTGAAAAGTGTGTCTCAGATTTTTGATGCGTGCCTTCGATCATTTTTTATAACGAAATATGTGTTTTCAAACGATTCAAATCGTCGTCTAAAATATTTAACTGCCAATAACTTTTGAACGAAAATAGATAGGAAAAATCGCAGACACACTTTTTGAGAATACTATATCGGCTACCCTTGGTGAAAATTTCAACCGGAAATATTGCAGCGTTATCACAGGAAGTGGGGAAAACTGTTTTTTGGAAGAGTATATAAATTTACTGTCACGTGATCCTTGTGCAAACAATAACAATGAAATGTCCATAGCAAAGCTCCCCAATATATATGCTTTCCAATGATATATAGTTTATATGGGTTTTCTCACTCTGTGTTTGAGAGAAGAGACTTTGTTTGAAAGGGACTGTTTCTTGTCCTGCATCCTTAATTACACAGAAAATCTGCAAGATTTCTTAGAGCTATTGTAAATGTATGCCTGTATAAACTTCCTCCCATCATTGTCATCAGTTCGTCTTTCTGTACTGCATGAAAGTGAAGGTGTTCTGTAATATAGCAGTTTCCCCAGTTGTGTAGTGAGGAAATTTCATGTAGAAAATTAATGAGAAAAGTCCAACAACTACATCTGAGTGTCTCTACACTGTATATTTTTTGGGGGGCTTGAAAAAATTACCCATGTAGGATTGAACCCACGTTCCCCGAATTCGGTTCAAGTTGGTTTGACATGTGCTGTCCTGTTTGCCTTTTCCTTCCGAGAAGACCTCAGATTTTACAATGGCTATTCTCCCAAAGGAGATGTTTTAAGGAATCAGACACACACACACACACACACACACACACACACACACACACACACACACACACACACACATATATATATATATATATATATATATATATATATATATATATACATTTGTGTGTGTATGTGTGTAGGTGCGCATATGTCTATGTATGCAAGTGTGCCGCACAGAAAAACTTGCACAATTTTTCAGAGCTACACTGTATGCCTGTACACAGTCACTCTATCATTGTCTTCTCATTGTCTGTCGGTACACATGTCTATTAACACATTTGCACAGTATATATATGTGAATATACATCTATGTACATATGTACATACAGGACTATGATGTGCATATGTATGCACGTTCATGCCTGTTGCAATGTAAAGACATAAATAATGCGCGTCTATCTCAACCCATCTTGTGTCCCTGTACACCTGTAAAAACATTTTCCAGTGTTTTAACTTATTATTTTCCATTTGAGGCCTCGTGTTTCAATTAACACCAATGCAGTTACAAATATTTTAGTATGCTTGCTATGACAATGGGTCAAAATTTCCAATAAATTTATGACAAGCATTTAACATATCGATTGTATGACAACCACCATTGTTCACATCACTGGAGTAAAATTACCAAGCTGTTGTTAGTTTGAAATAGAATGAATTATATGCAGCATATAAACATACATTGGCCTGACAAACTATCAAAGTGTTCATCTTAATTTGTTCAAACCCTTGACAAGGAGTAAATTATTTTACCTACAATTTTATGGCATTAGAATATTCATGCAACAGTGTCCCTTAATGTTTTTGGATGTCACTGACACTAATTAATTGGTTCATAAAAGTAAAATGCAAAATTGCTAGAGTGAGCATATGTTGCTTATAATATTATTAGTGAGGTATCTTAAAGGTACCCCCTTTTTACTCAACATTTTGGAAACGTCAAGCTCAACTTAGATGGGTACACCTCAAACCGCACCTCCCCCCCCCCCGTGTAAATGATGAGTTTCTCCTTGCACCATACGTGTGCAATGTTTGACCCCTTGTTAACTTCAAAATAGATGACCTAGGCCTATACCTTCAACTGTTTCATCGATGTTTTGTTTACAGCTTGTCGGGTATTCCTTCTCGTCTCAATTGCAGATTGTTGCATTGCATTCCTTTGTAAAGCTGCTGCTGTTATTAGCCGCGAGAAGTACAACGTTCTATGATTTGAGGCAGATTGTCCAACGCGCTGGGATTACCTCCGGGGATTACCTCCATTGAAGGGAAAAAGTACCTGCCGTGTGCCGGTGCAGTAACGATCGGTGACCTGGTGTAGGAAACGAAGTCAAACATCGCATTTCGGCATGGTTGAGACATCTCGCTCCTACTCTCACGGTCAAAAGAAGCGCCGCAGCCGCTTTTTCTTTGTCCTTGAGTGCAGCTGTGCATTCTTTGTTGGTATGTACATGTAAGCTGGTTGTGTTCTGACGTAACTGTATATACTATTAAAATAGGTAGGGGTCAGTTCCTTGTGCCATGCCGCCAGAAAAAATATTGCAATCTTAAAGCTGAAACTATATCACAGGACGAAAACACAGTAGTGATTGTAAGTGATATACAATAGAATTATACTCAAGAGAGAAAGCACACCTAACGCTTAACAGGCAGTACAAGACCTGTACCCTACTGCCCTTCCCTTTTTACAATGGACTACCCGACCCTTGACCTTCACTAAGGTAAAAGCTAAATATGAACCGAATCTCGACACACAGACAGAAACGGGCGGAACATACAAGTCATGTCACGGTTTTTGTGGAGCTTGGAGGGACTGCGGTCATGTACAGTGGCTGCGTGCACGATTTTGTGGAGGGACCGTGCTGCGTATCATACCATCGTCAAAGATTCGCATAATTCAACATTTATTCGACCAGTCTTCAAGGCGACAGCTTATGCAGTGAACTGTGCGTGATGTAACTGCTTATCCATGTCATGGATAATGGCGTGCAGTTGCAGAAAAAACAGCCGGCTTTAGACTCAAGCACCTTACACAACATGTATTTTTGACCACAGTCGAATCGTGACTTTAAACAGCGTGTATGTATGACCGACACACTTGTTCATCTCAGGAATTCGACCACTTCGGTTCACTGTTGCGGCCGGCCAGGAATGTATTGTAGTGGAGGTATCTCACTCACACACTCTTCCAAAGGTATGTCAAGTTTGTAATCTTTATCCAAACACCCTTTTTATAGTTCCGTGGTTCAAATCAAACAAACATTGACCAGTAAAGCTCAATCTTCAAATAGCAAGGGAGGAGTCCTTGGGCGAGGGGGGGGAGGGGGTTGTTACTTTGAAATGTATTATGCCAAGGGACACTTTGTAAATTTTAGGCATGTCCATTTGATCAACAGACATTCAACTGTAAACATTTCCATTTCCATTACATTCAGCATCGCCCTTCAGGTCTTTTTATACTCCATTGTGTAATTATACAGACATACATGGTATAATATTCCAAATTACCAAGGTACATTTTCTTTTAACATTGCACCTCTGCTTCTACAGTACATGCATGTGCGTTCCTCAGGCCCACTTCTCCCATTGCCAATATCTTGTATTTAAATATGAAATATATTAGGATTTCACTGAAATTTTCCAGCTCACAGAGTCAGAGTCATTCATTGTGGCACCAGAATTTTGCCAGCATTGAAGGTCGCCTAGCCTTGTGTTAGGAAAACCTATAAGTACATATAAGTTTACTGAGTTCATTGGTTTTTCAGAGACATGCACAAAAATTTGTATATTTTAAACCTCAAATTTAATTAGGCCATGTTGATGCAAACTGTCAATGTAAAAGTAGTGTACAGTTTGCAATTTCCTGAGAAAACTGACAAGAACTTGGCCATTCAAACAATCCAATCATTTGATAACTAACACTACTCTTACATGTTCCTACATACCACAAGTTTGTGAAACTAATTGCATTCTGAATAATTGCCTGTATTTTCACCAAGTACCACATTATCTTCGCAATATACAAATTTTATATTTTGTAAATTCATTTAACACTAACAAAAGAGCTTCCCATTATTATATTAAATGATTAGAGCCAAATGAATTAAATGTGAACTGACAAATATAAAGAGACTTAAATAGTACCTGTACAGTTGTGTACCAGTCACACATACATGTACATTTGATGCTGAACACTTGAAATAAGTAGGTCTTTCATACTCTGTTTTTTTAATTGCAAAGGCAATTCTGGAGTTTTAAATGAAAGAGTAAGTGAAAACTACACTGTACAGGTACATGTGACAGCCAGCTATAATACTGTACTGAAATGCCAGTGTCACTTTCTTTAAGACAAACAACTCATTACACCTTCACTAAACTGCTGAATCTACTTTCCCTTGGACCCCTCACCAAAAACAAAAAATAGAAGCATAGTCACATAGGGGTCATGATATTTTTCTATGAAATGGTCATGAATGTGAAGACAGCCAGAATTGAGCTGACAATGTTCTGGTGTAAAGTACTGAAAAATGAGAGTAATTAATAAATTATACACATGGTACATAGTGAATTTAAATATTTTTGTTTTTTCTTTCAATTACATGTCAATACATATTTTGTATGCTACTTGGTTTGTATGGCTCAACTAATATGTGTGTTTTATTATCTTTGATTGTAGATCATTGCCATGAGAAGGACACCAACAACACAATAGAGGCTGAAGAATTACATGGGCACATGAACAGTACTTCATTGTGTGTAGAGTTGATAGAGGAGATTGATGACGGAAACAAAACGGATGGGACCCAGAATACTTGCCAAGACTTCAAGACCATATTGAGGAGTAAGTAGTCGAACCCTTGATGGAAAAGCTACATCATATGTCAAAGAAAATCAAGTCCATAGTTTAGGTAGATTCTACAAATACTCAAAAATGTTTGAAGCTTTCAACTTCGTTGATTTAAGAACATTGTCACAGAGTTTTCCTTTCCTTCCTCCAATTTGGTTTTAGAATGGATACATGTAGCGAACAAAATTCAAATTGACATCTTTTTATACATGTACAGTAAGATTGAAGTCATGGTCAAAGATACGAGAAATTCCCCTGACAAAATACTGGTTCAGTTGCTTTGAATATTGAAACAAGGACTCTAAGGGGTGTCTTTAGCTCATACTTGTATACATGTAGTTAAATACATGTAGCTTTTTTATGTGATGTGTATTTTGCATAATTATAAAAGAATGTAGCAGTTATACAGGAATTTGTTTGGCAATACTAATTACGTACAGTTTCAGACATTTCAATTCAGTCTAGTTTTTGTGGGATTTTAGTCTTGTCAAGATCTGTTGTTACACATTTAGAAAATGATTTCATTCAATTCTATACACTGTTCTATGGCAGAGTACTAATGTGCAATTTTTTTTCACAATCTGATTAATTGCTGGTGGCTGAGATAGACCCATACATGTATATTTATATGTACATGTACAACTCACATATGATTGAATTATTTTTTATTTCAACTCTGTAAACCAAAACAAAAGATGAAATCATGTTTACTTTGATACATGTATGCTTACTGTCAAAAGAGAGCATTGATATACTTTTATAAAAAAATAAAAATTAAATAGAAAAGGCCATTTCTTTGAATCTTCAACATTTTGCAAATGTGCCATGATAAACATGCAGAAATTATTCAATTCTGAAAATTGATATTACTTACATTAACCCTTTTCCTGCCAAGTCCATATTTCACCACCAGGTCAAGATGGTTAAAATAATGAAACACAACATATTCCATATGATGTATTTTAACATATTACTGTACATTTGAAGGCTGTTGAAAACATAAATTCTATAAACTTGATTTTTTTTTACAAGCCAAGTGGGTGAAAATACGTCATGTTTTGGCTCAATACCGCTTTTTACTGACTTGGCTGATGGGGAAGTGATACTGTCTGGCACGAAAAGGGTTAACATAACACTTTTTTACATCAATCCTTAAGCAGTCACAATATTTCAACAGATCACTTGCAGTATTTGCTTCGTTAGATGGCTATTGTATTTCTCAGGCTAGAACTGAAGGAGCCAAGTGTAGTTGGATCTGGTTGGATGTTTTTAATTGTTGTAACATGGCAAGGATATTGTGACAGTAGATTGGAGACAATGTGTTCTCTTTTGTAGACAATGTGTTCTCTCTTGTACACAGCAATTTAAGTATTAAATGCTTGAAGAATAATTTAATCTAACACTTTCTCAATACGGTTAGGGGTCAAAAATATCTATCTGTGCTGACCTGAATTCAACATTAGTAGTACTGAAGCAACAATTTGGACAACAGTGAAACTCTAACAATCACATTCTTTTTCACCTCAGTGACTTCATAGGTCTCTGTGGCAGCTACAAAGTCACATAAAATTTTTTAGCACACAACATGTATTTCCATACATGTAGGGACTAATAAACAGAATTGAAAATTTAATTGTTTATGGAAACTCCACACAGGGCACTCTGCAGTCCATTTTGTTGTCATTCACAACTGTTCATTTTCCTCATCTTTTAAAACCCTTTGAAGTGTATACCAGTTTAACAAGAGGGGTATGTGTTCAAAGACTTGTTCATCAAATTTCCTTCCAAAATTATTATAACTTTTTACAATCCACATTCATTAGTTACCATATTATTTTTTATTTAAGTGTGATGCTACATATACATGTATCTGTATGTAATGATTAAGCCCCTTCATATCATCAACATGATTACATTTTATTCTGTATCAGATTTGTTCTTACATGATTAGGTTTTCATTTTTCTCTGACACTTCTGTGTAGAGCTATATAGGCTGGCTGCAAGGTCACTTGTAGTATGATGTAAAACTCTGTCTTTCAATTTGAAAATAGTATAGTAGGTCTCCAGTGCTACACTTAACTTTGTGGCCACCCAGTGTATGTTCATCATCATGTATCAGGACCATCAACTTACAATGATAATTCAAAGACACTAAAAATTTGCATTCATTTGCTAAGAATTATGTATATTGTATATCATCTGCTTTTTACCAGTCAATTACATTGCAGTAGCATGTATATACAATGTATTATCTGTTGAGAATTTGTTGAAAGCATTACTACTAGATATTGCTAAATTGTTTGTAACATTGCAAAATAATGATTTGTTAATTGTAAGGTGGAAGGGTTGAAATTTAAACTTATGCTGCATTCATAAACACCTCTGGAGGTGAAGGGCAGGAGATTTCAGGGAAGACTTGAAAAAATTTAAAACATGCCCGGGGCATCATAAAAAATTGACATTGCAAAGGATGGGAGACTTGAAAATTTATTGAATATCAAATTCCTTTCAAAATACCTTCTGGCACTTTCATTTCCAGCCATTTCCATTTGCGGCGTGACATAGTTATATGTACTTATGAGTACATGAAATTTCATGTACTCACAAGCACATATACATTGTAATTACCATCTTCTAATAATTATGTCAATTATTCAGGTCCATAAATGCACCAATATTGCAGTTTTAAATTAGGAAAAAATTATTCACAGTTTGCCATAGACTCCAATGTATAGGGATCAACATTTCTTGTACACATATGCAGTTTTTGCCTGCCAATTCAAGCAAAGTACATTAAATGAATTATCACACACATATAAATGTAAAGGTATAGCTTGTTTTTATGGGAACAAATTGAATAATTTGCCCAATAGCCTCGCATGCATTATGATTTGATATTTTCAGACAAAGCATTATATTGGCCACATTTTGCCTTCCTTTGGGAGTGACTAAAAATTATAGCAAGTCAGAAGGGAGGGGAGGGGGTTTGAACACATTGTAATTTTAATTTAAAATTTGTTAGGGGTATTTGAAAAAATCTGAGATCTTATTTGGGAATCCCCCTCCAGAGCTGTTTGTCAATGCAGCCTAATGGCTCAGTGTAGGAAAGCATTCAATCTTAGTATGGCAAATTATAACTGTAATTTTGAGATATATTTTGTTTGAATATATTTGTACCTGATGTAACACAAACATTGACTTTTCTTTCAAATCAGATGCTCTCTTAACATAATGTACAATGTATTTGTGAATATATTTTGTAATGTATATTACTACTACATGTACTCATTGAAATGTTAAATTCCTTATATATATGTCAATAAATGGTTATGAATTGTAATTGAATGTAATTTATGCCTGTCACTTTCATTTTTTCCACAAAGAATTTCACTATTACCTTTATCTGTGCACACATTCTATATTTACACATATTGTCCTCTAGTGATGGTGATTTAATTAAGGAATGTCTAAACAGTCATAACTGAGTATGGCCAATAGCATTAGAACAGACGAGTTCACCATGTGAAGTATCGTCAACAATTGTTCAGATTTGGAACTGACTATATAAGTAGTGTTTAATCAGATTATTTGACTTTGAAGTGTTGTCAACTAAAGTTGAGATTTTGAACAGAGTATAAATGTTGCAATTTTTCGACAATGGTTGACAAACTGAATCACCTTACTCTGAAATTGAAATTTTTTATAATATAAGGCAAGTACTGCTAATCACGTATGTGTTTTGTGGACTTTTCCTTGGAAAAAAATGAATTTCATGTGCAGTAATTTCTCGGGTCACATTTTTCATCAGAAAATGTTACATGGCCATATTTGTATCAAGATGGACTCTCTTTTTTCATAGAAAAATAGAAAAATGAAACCACATTAATTTGTGTTAGGATTTTCAAGCACTTTTTTTTGAAAATTTGAAAAGAAAAAAATTGATTCCATGATTTTTAAGAAAAAAACTCATTTCACCTCAACTTTTCGTAAAGTGGGAACTGTTTTTCGTTCTGTTTATGTTATCCAGTTGTCCGTGTAAGAAACTTCTCCTGCAAATGTCGCGAGGTCAAAGGTAAACTAGCGATAAACATCCAGCTATGCTGAGTATGCCACCTTATTAATTGAGAACAGCTTTCAATATCACATTTGAATGCATTTTTTAAATGATTATGGGTCAGAATTCGAGGAACAACACGCGCACGGCGAGCGATCGTCTCGGTATGCACACAATACGATGGCCGCCATCACTGAGAGTGCGTTCGGCAGTTCGTTATTTGTTTGCTCAACCTAAGTTGCCAAGTCGGCCGCGCCGGAAGCAAAACACAGGTGACGTAGTCTGCCAGTATGAGCATGCGCAATTGAGCCTGGGAGCACGAGAATGTGTATAGTACCGTAGAACTGTCTCGCGCTATCATGTCGTTCAGCTATAAAATGTGTGCATGTTAACAGAAACTGGAATTACTGCAGAGAATACTTTCCAGGACATCACATGTAAGTCTCTTAGGTACCAAGGAGGACGTTTAGGAAATCCTTTCAGAAAGTTCACGCAGTCTGTGGCCATTTTTTTGGAGTATATACGTACCTGCACTGGCTGCAGCGTATACAGTATTTCTACTGTACAGTGCACATATTGCCGGAACATATGCGATGGAATTTTGCGTTTCACGTCGTTCAATCATTCAGATGGAAATACCGCCCTTCTCAAAACTTTGAAAAAAAAGGGTGACAGACTTTGGAATGCTAACTCTTGTATATCAAGAATGACGTAATTTAATGAGAAGATATTTGTATTCGAGCATGGCTACAGTTTTTGATTCGAGAACTCTCATCATGGACCGTGGTTGTATTCAACAATCGAGAGGGCTAGGGTGAGTCGAAGTTTTTCCTATGTCCATGTAGCACTTGTGCAAAAATAAGCGAATCCACAGGCCTTTGGCGAATCAATAAATGCGTTTTTCACCGAGCTGAAAGGTTGAAAGATGCGTCAGTCACTTTGGGACGAGCTAGATAAATGCAGTCAAACCAAACTGGGCACAGAAATTTGCCATAATATGACATTGTTCTGGAAATAGTTACCATGGCAACTCGAAACATTAAAATAAGTCTGGTTTTTGTGTTCTCTGACCCGAACTCCCCCAATAGATAATTTTCATATCAATCAAAGTAACGTTTCATGGGATATTAGAAAAACTGAAATTTTCAACCCCTAAAATGGTTACCATGGAAACATGGGGCAGTGAATTCGATATCATATTTGGTCTTTTCGACCCAAAATACCCATATGGTGAAATTTTCACGGAAATTGAACCTATTATTATTCGCGTTATTATTTCTATATAATACTTATATTAATTACTTATTGTTATTGTTATCATTATTATAAGAATATCAAGTTCAATACAATGACTAGTTTTTCATGCTGCCTGTAGGTTCAGATGCTGATTGCATGTTTCAAAACAAGGATGGAGTGATCGTTATCCCACTTACTAAAGACTTTGCATTTTGGATGTGCAAAACTGTACAGGAAGTACTGACATATCTTCAAGTACTTATACCGGTATATTGCATGATTTTGATTTTTATTGATATATTTTGTTTTTTCATTTATCAGTTGCACTTTGATTTTTTCATGTTTGCATCATTAGGTCGAGGAAGGCAATGTGACTTTGCCGGCATGGACTGGATTCAACCAGCAACTCGCAGGCAATATCATACGGCCTGTGAGCAAAATTGGCTACCTACCAGTGATAGATGCCAGTCCAACAGAGAAGTCCACAATAAACACAGTACTGAGTAACAGTTTTGACATCGCCAATAAACTCCGTCTTCAAAGTGTGGTACTTAATATGGATCTGGCAATTAATTCAAAGGCACAGGAAATCCGATGGCAGAATGAAGAGTATACAAAACGCCTAATACTACGTCTTGGAGAATTTCACACAGCAACGTCATTTCTTTCTGCAATAGGAAAGCGCTTCAGAGATGCTGGCTTGGAGGATATCATGATAGAGTCTGGTATTTTAGCCCAAGGTTCAGTCAATGGTGTAATGAGCCGACATCATTAAAACCGAAGTGTTCGCTGCCATAAACTGGTTGCAGAGGCTATGCACCGTCTCCACTTTAATGAGTTCCTTGACAGCTTGACTGAAGAGGAACATTTACCAGTCATCGCCAGCCTTCTTGATCTTCGTGACAGCTATCCCCATTCATTCATTGATGCAGTGAATACAGAATAAATGAAGCAGTTACAACAGAAATACACAGACCACATACAGAAGTGCTGTGAAATATACGGCTAGTTTTAAGCTTTCTGGAGTTCGTATTTGAACATGGTACAGCTACTACTCCTATTCATCAGAGGTACACGTGAGGGGGACTGGAATTTACATCTAGCTGCTATACGACAGATGTTACCATGGTACTTTGCCTATGGGAAAGTCAATTATTCACGTTATCTTCCAGTCTATCTGCAGGAAATGTTAGCTCTGCCACAAGCACATCCTGATGTATATGAGAAATTTGTGAAGGTGAATTTGCTGTACAGCGATCATGTGATCATCCATTCTCAATGACAGCATGTGATCAAGTCATCACTTTCAATCGCGAATCCAAGACAAAAGGTGGCCTTGTTGGTTTCACGCAGAACAAGGGTGCACTCAACCGATGGATTCTCAGTCATCCAGCACGTTCAGCTATTGCAAAAGGTTGCTTCAACCAAGCTGGTAAGACAGACAAGCAGTCAGAAAATAAAGACCTGACACAAGTCAGGATGAAGAGAGATGAATCAGATGTGCAAGAAGTAATGTCAACCTTACTGTCAGTTGGGTCACCGTTCACCAGTGATAAAGATAGTGAACTGGCTCATCTTACAGCGGGTGCCCTAGCTAGTGAAGAGATCACGTCAGATCTTACCAATGCATATTCAAGAAGTGAAGAGGCCTACCTACAGTTTGAGAATGAGCGTCTAACACAAGGAGTCAAAGATTTGTTTGACAAAATGTCTGTGGTAAGTGGGAAGACGTTTGCAGATATATCCAAGAAACCAAAGTCAAAAGTAACCATGAACTGCTTGTCGCTGAAAGAAAATAGAAATCTTCTCCAGAGAATGCTGTTGATCGCACAGGTATGACAACTTGATCTTCATGATGCCCTGACATACCCACTAGGCCCTGTTCCAGCAATGTTGGCCAATTTCGATGAGACAATGATGAAGACAAAATAAAGCTGTTCTTGCTCATCATCTGGAGGCAACATTTCCAGAAGCTATTGTTGACCTCAGTTTCAAAGGCAAGACTGCCATTATTGTTGATGCTATGGCGATGATACAAATACAAAGTAAAATACCGGCTACATTTGGAGAATTTGCATCCAGCATATTTTACAAGTTGAGAGCAATCGCTGCTAAGTATGGTGCCACAAGAATTGACTTTGTCATCGATCAGTACAGAGAACAGTCCATAAAAGATGCAGAGAGAAAACGTAGGGCAACGACAGGTACCCTTGCCAAGATTCGGATCACAAGACCAACTCTAAATATGCCAAGGCAGTTCAAAAAGTATCTTGCCTCTGGTAAGAATAAGGAATCTCTCCTACTCTTTCTGTTTGAATCATGGAAAGAATATGAATCAGAATGCCTGCAGGGTATCACCATGTATGTTACCAATGGCGAGTTATGCTACAGGTTGCAATCTGCAGACGGTGTCATGGATGTAACCGAGGTACCTGAATTGCAGTGTGACCATGAAGAAGCTGACACAAGACTACTACTTCATGCTCAACATGCATCATAGAGAGGGAGGTAGACAACATTGTCATTCGCAGTCGTGATACAGATGTCTTGATGTTAGCTGTGAGTTGTGCTCATCAATTACAGGGTCATCTGTTCCTACATCAAACCAGCAAAAATGGTAAAATCCTCTATGTAAATAAGATATCAGAGTCTTTGGGAGACAAGACTGCCCTGGCTCTCCTCAGCCTTCATGTGTTCTCTGGCTGTGATAGCGTGAGTTCTTTCAAAGGCAAAGGCAAGAAGAAGATGATAAAACTGCTGCTGGGAAGTGATACCTACACTAGTACATTCCATGACCTGGGAATGTCATGGACATTGTCTGATACCCTGATGACACAAATAGA
Organism: Ptychodera flava; assembly: GCF_041260155.1. Lineage (NCBI taxonomy): Eukaryota > Metazoa > Hemichordata > Enteropneusta > Ptychoderidae > Ptychodera > Ptychodera flava. The sequence goes on from NC_091930.1 coordinate 28,012,850, forward strand.
GTCCTTTGTCTGTAATTTGTATGGACAAAGCCGATGCAGTAATGTGAATGAAGCAAGATACAACTGCTTTCGTCTTGGCCTACAAAGTGATGGTGCCCTCCCTCCAAACAAAGATAGTTTGAAATTGCATACACAGCGTGCAAACTACCAAATAGCAATCTACAGGCTATGTTTGCAGGCCAAAATGGATGCACCAAGCCCACATGGACATGGATGGATAGTGCAAGACTCAGAGTTATCAATCCAGTGGATGACACTTCCCGCGCACCAGATTCTATCATAAAGTTTGTAAGCTGTAATGCGAGAAGTCTGGATGCTCGTCAAGATGTTCGTGTAGAGAAGTGGAATTGCATTGCACATAGCTGTATCAGTGTGTTTCCTGTACAAACACAACAAACATTGATGAAAGTGAACTAGCAGATGAAGAGAATGATAGCTCCTCAGACATAGAAAGTGACATTGAATAAACTAACTGTATGGAAGATATCAACAAAATCAAACATTCAATCATAGTGATCACAATGCGGATGATACTAGTACTCACTGATTACAACAGAGAATTAGGTACACTTGTGTCTTTCAAATGAAGGAGATTTCAAATTGAAATTTATTTCCACTGATTGTTTCATCAGACAAAAAACACAAGGAATAAAAAACCAGAGTGAAGACAAAAAGTGTGGTCATTTCTTCCTCATAAATTGTGAAACTTCCATGATCTGGCAATTTTTACCATATACTCTCAAAGAGTGGAGTACATCATGGCCAAGATTACGATATGTATAGACCCTAGCAATTTTTCCATATTTGGTAAAAATTAATTTACAGGAGGTAATTTTCCATATGAAATTAACACCAACCATTGTTTTTCAAGAAGGAACACACAACAATCTCACGTTCTCATGTCGGATCAGTAACAGTTTCAACTAAATCATAGGAAATGCCCTTTTGACATATCTTCTATTTTAGTGAGAAAAGTTTGAAAAATTGCAGTTTTGGTAAAAAAACTAAAAGTTAGACATTTTCAAGAAATACATGTGGATCTGATGTCAGAAAATTGGAGATGAAAAGGGAATAGTTTCATTTTTTGAACAGAAAATAAACCAACAAACACATCGCCTCATTTTTCCCCTAAAAACATGAAAACGTATGTTTTTGGTAAAAAAGTGCTTTTTTGTGTTTTTTTCGGTGAAATAATAGTTGTTTTGATTGTTTCTTGTAATTATGTTTTGTACACAATGATAACTATCATGAACAGAGTAACAACATACATTTCTTAATTTTTACTGAAAATTATGCAAAAAACGAGCGTTTTGGTCAAAAATCTATCAAATCTTGCAATTGAAAATTGTGATTTCCATACAAGCATGTTGTAAACTGTCTTTTCACGTAATATCAATTTCACAAACTACTCCTTAAAAAAATCAACTTCTAGAGCCTTTTATAAGGCTCGGCCCACAGACTATAAGGTGACATGTTGTAACATGGTTCCTCTTTTAGACTGTGGTTGTTGTTACATTTTGCAGCACAGTACCTCCCCACTCTTGTTTATACAGTTCTTATTAGTCTCTTGACCTTTGTTAAGTTTTTTTTTTCTGACAATATTTGATAATATTCTGAGGAGTGTGATAATAATAATACAATAGTAACAAAAGTAATATGACAGAACCCCATGGTCTTGGAGGGCACTCTGTGAAGTTCCGAAGGTATTTCCCGAAGGAAACGGTGTATTCGGTCGCCAGTACTTTTCCGAGCGAAGTGAGGTAAAGTAGAGGCAGAATACACCGTATCCCGAGGGAAATACCTTCGGAACGCCACAGAGCGCCCTTCAAGGTCATAGGGTTCTGTTATTATTACATATGTTCCCCAATTTTGTCAATCGCCGTCGAAAAACAGCTAATCGCGACACGGCCTGATTGCATATAGATTCTATATAGTGCGCATTGATATGCTGTCAATGAACTTTTCATCAGCTGTGAGCTCACTGATTGGCTAAGGGAAACTTTCTTCTATTCATATGCAAATATTTTGATGCAGCGTACCAAGTTCACTGTATCACTGTATTGCCATCTCGACTAAGACAACAAAAACATACGTGAACAAAGATGTTTTCGGACTGAAATCTTAAATATTTATCTTAAATAAACAAGATCAATTGTAATAAAAATTACAATGACTGAAACTTCAAAATTGTACGCAAATTAGACTAATCAGAGTCCGAGTACGGCTGTCAGATCTAAGGTGAATGAAACACGTGGTGCAAGGGCATCTGGCGAAGAAAGATGCTGTTAAGAGTAGTTTTCTGATGCCGCGATGTTGAATGTGAAGTTGGAGACTCCTCCGGTGGTTTGATAATAGCAAGGGTAACTGGTTTTGAACTTGCTGGCTATAAGCAAGGATTTCCAATTACTGATCGCCGCGTTGTCGCAGGAGCCGATCTATCACATTTGTCTTTGCCATGGCCGACACGGGTATTGCACTATCGCTGCGGCTTGTCGGTGTGCTCGGTCACGGCACGATCCCTCTATCACGGTCCCTCTCTCACGGACCGAGGTCACGGGTTGAATTTGTCATCAACCCCACTCAATATTACTCATTTGCCGTTGTTGATCTTCGTATAGGAGTGATTTATTGTAACTGGATACCGATCGCGAATCTAGATCATATTCTTCGTCGCTGTTTCTGTATGGTGAGTGTATGCTGACGTAATCTGGCAAGCTTTACGTCACGGTCGTGGGTCAAGCTCGACTGGATTGGAAACTCTCAAGTCTACAAGTTTGCGCTGTTATTGTCCAAAGCCAGTCGTTGAAAACAGCAACTTCGGGACGCGTTTTCATAACGCTGTTTCCGTTTATTTTTTGCAACCTGACGAGAGCTTTGACGTCTTCGGTCGAGACCGCAGCAAATCTTGCAGATGTCAACGGCTTCGCCGGTACACCGCTTCCATCGTAGTCACAGTATTTTGCTCCGTCCGTGCCGAGATATTAGTTTCACTTCGATAATAAATTCTGATTCCAAATTATCGAAATAAATACAGTTCTGCCAATCGCAATAATTATTTTCTTCCACAGATATACAATCCGCTTCAGTATTTATTGTTGTTCAGGAGCCGGTGACAATATTACTAATAGAAAGTAGTAAGGCCCGGATAATAACTAATTTGCATAATTTTGCGTTAAATAATTTCTTAATCATGGTTTTCTATGTAAACATTATTTAATGGCACTTGACCTGTTTCTGAAATGCATTGAAGTTGATAAAACACTTGAAGTACTTTGCTGGAGGCAAGCAATTAGTAAAATATTAAAAGCAGTGATAATTAGCTCAATCAAAAGCTAAAATACTTAGAAAAGTGTCATAGTTTTTTAGAAAATGCAAAAATATAAAGGGACTATATTATCTCTGTCTGTGAAAATACCATCTTTATTTCGCTGCTAACAAATTGGTAATCTGTGGTACATATGTAATAATATCCCATTCTTTATAACATTAGCTTTCTATAATATAATAAGTTTATTCAGATACTATAGGCCACCGGCCTCAAAGTATTCCATATCAGGTATCAAACAAATGTACAGGACGCTCTCTCAGGAATTGGCGAGAGAGAGAGAAAAAAGAAAAGAAAAGAAAGTAACAATAGCTATACAAAAGCAGGTGTTATTACATCGTTGCAGGTGTCTCAGAACGCTTCTTCATACCGAAGAAGACAAATTTCGCTAGATTGCGTAAAACAGTTGTACTCTGAGTCTGCATGAGCAAACTAAATTTTTGGTTTGACGGATTTAAGTAGAAATATTTTGGAATGTATTTTGTTCTTAAATCTTGATAAAGAGGACAAATTATACAGAAGTGGAATTCATCTTCAATTGATTTTAAAATACAGTAAGCACAGGTTCTTTCTGCACGTTCGTTACGTAATTTCCTATCTGCCTCAATGCGTAAGGAATGCATAGATACTCGAAAGCGACATAAGGCCTCTCTGTACCGGTCATTTTCAATACAAGATAAATACATCTCTTGCTTAAAAGAATATTTGAAAGTACGGTAACAGTCCAGTTTGGATAAAAGATGTAAATTTGAGCTCCAATTCTGAGAGTCAATATCTCGACATCTCTGTTTGAATAATAATAAAATTAACATTATTACCCACACTTTGGTTGAGCCATGCTTCACCCATGCCAAAGGAAAACAACAACATTTTAACATCATAGGCCCAACATGGTTTACACTTATTAGCTTCTTCACATTGAAATAAATAACACTTGTACACAAGACGATGTTGTGGCATTGCAATTAAACGTAGCCAATACTTAATAATCTTTACAAGTCTACATGTGCGTATTGTAAAACGGCCCAACTCACCCCTGACAGCGAGGGTGGATGCATTGCCATACAATTTCAATACGAAACGACAAAATTTATTTTGCACTATTTCAATTTGGTCAGCAGTGTGGAAGCCCCACATTTCACTCCCATACGTTAAGATTGGGAGGATTTTACTATCAAATATTTTAATGCAAGATTAACATCGATAGTACCAAATCGAGCGATGGCTTTCTTAACTTCAAACACTGCCTTCGAGGCTTTGGCTGCTAGATGCCGTTGAGCTTGGTCCCATGAACTGAACAAGATAGTACAATACCCAAATAATTATAAAAAGGTACAACTTCAAGTTTCGTGCCATCTAGAAACCAATTTTCGTACGATTTTAATCTCCCTCTACGTCTGAACACAACTATCTTTGATTTACCCGTGTTTACTTTTAGTTTCCATTTACGTGCATACAAAGATAAATTATTTAAAGACGCTGGAGACCAATAGCTGTTGTACTAAAAAGAGACAAATCATCGGCAAATAGTAAATAAAAAAGTTTTTTACATGCAATATGAACTCCTGCAAAATCGTGATGTAATGCTTCCCCAAGGTCATTGATAAAGAGCGTAAACAGAAGAGGTGACAAGATGCTGCCCTGCTGGACACCAAGTTCACATCTAAAAATTCAGTTATTCCTACAGGAGTTTGGATACATGCCTTAACATCAGAGTACATAGAGCGTAACACTGTAAATAATTTACCCCGAATTCCAACTTTGAATAATTTATAAAAAGCATAGCATGATTGACCCTGTCGAAAGCTTTTTCGAAATCAATAAATGCACAATACAGCCTACCACTGAGTGACATATAACGATTAATGATTGTATACAAAATGAAAATGTTGTCAATGGTACAATAACCTTTTCGAAATCCAGCTTGCTCTTCTACTACAGGATAATTATGTTCAATCCATTGGAGTAATCTACGGTAAACAATGTCACTAAAAATTTTGGTAATGGTTGGTAACAAAGTTATTCCCCTGTAGTTGTTAACAATTTCTCTAGAACCTTTTTTGTGTAGTGGAATTATTAAACCTATAACCCATTGACTAGGAAATGAACCTGTATCGAGAATTTTATTACAAAGCGCAAGGAGAGCTTCTTTAAAAGACAGTGGAGCGTGTTTGAAAATATCTGGTGATATTCCATCAATGCCTGGCGCCTTCTTGGTTTTTAAACGAGAGATAGCACCTTCCAGTTCTGCCAATGTAATTTCATGATCAAGTAGGTCAATATTAACATCAAAGTCAACATCTTTTGGCATCAAGATTCTCTAAGAAAAGTTTGACTTCTGTATAAAATATATCATCTGGTGAAGTAGTATGTGTTTCAGACTCTGAGAATAAATTAGAAAAGAAATTATACCAGTCATTCAGAGGAATCTGTTTTGATGGACCACAGGTTTTACTTTTCAAGAGTTCCCAAAACGCTTTAGAATTGTTATTTTTGGCAGCCATTTCAAGCTTTAGCTTTTCATTCTCCATATAGGACCCTTTCTTCTCCTTTAGAAGGGAATGGTAACTATTTCTACGTAAAATATAGCTATTCCGACTATCTTTAGACTTCAAATTACGAAATTGTCTTAATGCTTTGTTGACCCGCTGTTTCATTTGATAACATTCTTTATCAAACCAATCATTTTTTCTAGGTGAAGAACGAAATGGAGACTTTTTTGAGGATTTCATAAGACTTGCCGCATTTTCTAACATTTGCGACACAATATCTGCTGCCTGAAGGACATTGCCATTGGCAAGAACATTACGAAATGAATCTTGAAGAGTACCATAAGATTCTCCTGTCCAAAACTTGTGAAATGTGTCTGCAAGTTTTTCATTCCAGTAGAATCTTTTGGGTAACTCCGAAACAATATTTTCTTCTAAAACACCATCAACAACACCGTTAACTGCAAGATTAAAAGTCACTGGAAGATGGTCAGAATCTGGTCTTTGACAGACGGCAAAATCACTCAATAAACTGAAATCACAAAACAAGGACAAAACATAATCGATGACACTAGCCCCAGAGTGTGTAATACATGTGAAGTGACCAACTCCCTTGTCTCTATACAACCTACCATTAATAATTCTAAAGCCAGAGCTTTTACAAATTCAAGAAGTTGTTTACCATAGAAATTAGTACACTGATCATTCGAAGCTCTAGACGGAAGTTGTTCAATAGGAACAGTAAAATCATATAAAGGGCAGAATTTTTCACATTTTCAAGTAGAACGTCTGGCTCTTCTGCCGTCCTGGCATTGAAATCGCCACAGATGAAATATTTATAGTTTGGAAAACGTGCTATGTAATTGGCGAGTTCATCCTCTAGAATTGGAAACATGATTGACTAGAGTATGTGCTAGAACCTTGTGGTGAAAAATAAACAATACAAAAGCAAAGCTTCAATTCACCAGATTGGCAGAAAAACCACACGATATCATCAGAAGCATCACTACATGAAATAGACACATTTTGACAGCATTGTGGTTTGTAAAAAACACTGATTCCGCCAGAAGGACGGCCTAGTGTCTTGTTTTTAGGTCTACAATGATGAAAACTGAGATAACCATTTAACTCAAACACATTGCTTACAAGATTCCAGGTTTCTGTCAGAAAAATGACATCAAAATTTCTGAGGTAAGAAAGAAATTCGGGGTTGCCCCATTTGGACTTCAGCCCGTTCACATTCCAGACAACAAAAGAAACATTTGAACATGAATTACTATAGCTATTTACTACAACATCTGGCTTTTCATTGGAGAAATGACGAGGACCTTGGCCATGATCCTATGGTTTCGAGATTTTTTTAATATCGTTAATGCCATAGTCAAATACAAATACGTCCTTTTCAATGACAAGTTTATCATAGCGAAGTGACGCAGTTTTCCCGCTCGATCTAGCTTGGGCCAAAAAATGGCCGAGCTTACGCCTAGTTTCACGGACCCTGGGTGAATAGTCTTCGGCAACTCTGTAGTCGGAATCACGCAGTTTGTCCCTGGCAGCTTGAAGAACTTGTTGTCTGTCTTTATACTTGGTAAATTTCACTATTACAGGTTGACGACTGGATTTAGTCTTGAGTCTGTGAGCTCGTTCTATTTCTAAGTCTTTTGGCAAATTTATTGGTCAGAGATCACCTCGCGAACTTTGGATTCAGATTCGGCCCAGTTTTCATTTTCATCATCTTGGAAATGCCGTGGAAAATAAGATTGTTCCTTCGAAGTTGGCCTTCTTGTTTATCCTGCTCACCTTCAGTCTTTTGGAGTCTCCTGCGGAGTTCGCTATTCTCTGCTTCTAGTTCTGCAATGCGTAAACTAGCTTCATCCAAACGTTTTTCCACATTTCCAAGTACTTCTTTTATTTCATTGGTATCACTTTCTGCTTTCTGCTCAAGTTTGGCAAACCTGTCTTCAATTGAAACTTGCAGTGAATTCAGCTTGGAGTCGATAAAAGACTTCAATTCTTCAACAATGCCACTTTCACTATGCGAGTCACCACCTTGTTGGACAGGTGGCAGTGAAGACAAAGTGCTGCTTGTAGTAGACTTTGGCGCTGTCTCTACATGTATACTTTCAGTAAGCTTAGTTTGTCTGGTCACGTACCTTTCTCCTTCTGGTCGTGTTTGGTTTGATGCCCTGGGTCCAGGGTTGGACTCTACATCTCCACAAACCAGTAGGCTTAGAAGAACTAGTACCCGTAGGCAAGGCTCACGTGCAATTTACTATTACGTAATCCATTGAATCTTCCGAACCATTTCCCTTGACGTGGATGGGAAAAGCAACCAATTTTTTGACGCCATTGGTCTATTGAAATGCCCATACCGCTGATTTAGAGACTCTGTATGGGTTTAGATGTAAAGTAAGATGAAATTCGACACGCAGAACAACTTTCAATCCAGGAAAATAGGAAATTTTCCCGCACGACAACCTGTTGACGATGTTCACAACTCGGTTGGTAGAGCGCCCTCGTCATTAGCTCCTTATTGAGACTGTAGCTATTGCTTTTGACTGTTCGGAACTCCTTGAGCATGCCAGACTCTGACATTAATAAGAATTATGGATCGCTTCTTCTACTCTGTCAGTGTAGGCAATTGTGAAGAGTTTCACCGCAAGAGAAAACCAAACTTGAAGCTTTACACAGATCCAAATGATGCACGATTTGAGGTACGTACAGTGGTACAGCATCGGTTGTGTGACATTATTTTTGTTGAAAATATCGTGAAGTCAGTTACCATAACATCCGCAAGCTACATTGTACCTCTGTCTCTCACATATTATACACAGATATTCATAATATATAGATCAATATGAATGATGGGTAAGGTATGTACATTATTTGTGCTGAGGAATGTTTTGCCTGACTACTTTTATTAAAAGTGCATCACTGTCATATTACAGTGGCTGCGTAATTATTTCCTTGGCAACTTCGAAGATTGGGAGCAGCCAGTGATGGAGAGCGAGGGGAACTTTTCCCATAGTGCAGGAAATGTGTATCAGCAAGCAAACTGCTGATTGGTTAAACATTACAGGCAAGTTGAAACTCAGAAAACTGTACTGGCAAGAACTTTTCATTATTTTTCTTCTGCATGCCAATTGTGGTTTCCTATTACACTCTCTGCAGCAAGATGAAATGCTTAGTCTTTATATTATCAATGCAATCGGTGTGTATTCACTCAGCATTTTTGATGTTGAAAATTGATTAAATGTCGACAATTAATTTTCAAGCTAAATAACATTACTTGATTTGTAGGTCATTCTGCCCATTGGTTCTTAATAGACCAGGACATTTACTATTTTATTCTTATTTCTGCAGTCAATTTCTTTGTTGATATCTCAAGATATCTCCTTCGTTAGAGGGTGTATGTCATTCTAAGCGAAAGTATCGGTAAGGACCCACAGAATCACATTTTAGCAAACACAGGCTCGGGCGGGGGATAATAATGACTTTTCTGCGCAAGCTTTTGGGTATTAGCAGATCAGCTTTCACCTCAAGAGGTCGCACCATTTATGCATCAGTAGTAACACAGGGAGACAATGAAGACAACACTATGATGTAATAGGGCGTCATCATTGTTAATGGACCTAAGGACTATTACTTATAACAAACAGTTAGCACTGTTACTATAAATAGAGATTCAGTCCAAGAGAACGTTGTTAGAAGTACAGGGTTATTCCGCAGTGAAATAATGTTACAAGTCATAGCTTGGAAGCTGAAAAAGTGTCACATTTAATAGCCAGAGTTAATGGTTAACAAATCATCCTTTCCAAAATTATTTTGGTGGTGATGAAACAGTCTGGGGCACGACAACTGAATTCAAAACAAGTGCACATTCATGCCATTAGAAAGAATCAGATCTAGGTGGGCTGTTTCTGTTGGCAAGGTAGAATTTCCTTTTGAAAATGGAAGTAGAACAAGAATCTTTGAAGAAACTTACACTGTCACTGTTCCTTTGAGGGACGTCGTATTTAAGCATACACTGTACATGTACATGTAGGACGGGTGTCGCCTAATGGTGTGGAAGTTAACAGAGGATCAGAGTTCTGTGTCAGCTGTGTATATTGTACAAGTAATCTGTATGTTATAATATGTATAACAGTTAATCACCTTTGCTTTCTAAGCATACGCAAGCAACATATATAAGGTCTTGAATTTTCTAAGAAATAAATTTCATAGTTTGTTACATGTATGAAATATGGCCGCTTTCTCCGTTCCAAAAACATTAACAACTGCGTTCCATTTAAGGGTCATTCACAACTGTTGCACAGTTTGATGCTTTTTAAAGTCATTTATTCTAACTCTGTTTACATATGTGTGTATTGATGGAAACCAATCAGCTTGCCAACACAGGTAATTTTAAGATGTGCTTGAATGAAAACATGGAGAGCTTTCATGTAACTGTTAATTGTGGTTTTCTTAATGACTAACAGACTTGTGGTTATTTACACATTTTTTTTCAATTTCATAGGTTTTGTACACAAGTTATTTTTAACTAGAACTTAAAAACTATCTACTGTTGATTGACCAATCAGAGTGCTCAATTCAGGGTGTTTTATCTACTCATAAAGCCTTGGTCACCAAATTCCAGAAACGAATGACAGCGCCGTAGTAAAGTACTGTCCAATCAAAAGTGAACATGTCATATTCTGTAGACATCTGGTACGTTTTAATATTCAAATTTGGTAACACAGCGGAAACCAGCTGCAACAGAAAATCTGCTGTGCCCTAGGGCATTTATATAATGTGGCCTAGGGCATTTATAGGATGTTCCATTACATTGGAAGGCTATTTCACAAATAAAAGTTTTAATTCATATCCTAAACATGTTACATTGACAAAGGGGACGGTTGACGGAAACACATTGAAAACAAAAATATATCAGTTAGGGGCGATAGTTTTTAAGTCGGATAAAACCCTCGTACTCGGGCTCTTCTGGTATATAAAGTCCAACCCTACAATAAAATGTCTCGGCCTGCGGCCTCGACATTTTATCGTTGGGTTGGACTTTATATACCAGAAGAGCCCTCGTACTCGGGCTTTATCCTATACATAATAATGTCTCTTGCAATCTGTTGACATTGAAAGTAAAAAAAAAATGTGAACTGTGGTCATGCAGTACAATTTATTCCATTTTTTGATAGTCTGTGAAGTGAGATGTCCATACCCATAATTCTGTGAGGTTTGTGCACAATGTATTGGACAACTTATGTAGCAGAAAGATTAAGTTAGACAACAGTATCATTGTAAGATTGGAGTTGTCTGCTAGTGAGAATTTCTTCCAATTTACCATTGTCAGTTTGGAATTGAAAAGAGTTGTCAGTTTAAGGCCTCACTTTGCTGTGGTTCTGCACCCCACGACTTTACGCCAACTTTCTGTTTTTTCATCTCAACGTCTTGGACGAAAAGCTGGAGACTATGGATTTCATAAGGTTTAAGATGGGACACACAAAATATGATACCATACAGAGATAGGAGATAACAGCTGACAGTATTCGGCTTATCAAAAACTGAAGTTTTTGTAACTTTATAAAATAACGGTAAAATATTGAGAGTTTTGAACAAAAGTGAGGAGAAAAGGCTGCGACATGAGATGATTGTATGGGTACTCATAGAAGTCACAAACGCTCACACTTGTACATTTACCTCTCCCGGCGGGCCTGTAGCCTCAGACTCTCTAAACAGACCTTCTGCACCTTGTGTAAAAAGTGTCGCGCTTATCCGGGCAATTGGAAATATCCCAAAGCTATGGGATGAACTGTATTATTATATCAAGTTTTACCATGAAAATTTATGATTTCGCGTAGGCCATGTGACCGCATCGGCCCAGAGTGGTCTTGTACGCCTATAGTTTAGGGAAAACACACCTAAGCTCTCAGGGGAGGTCCACTTATGCAGGCACTGAGGTAAACGTTTGTATGGCAAGAAGGCGAAATGGGTAATACAAATCAATGATCAAAGACGACCTGATGAGTTAAACAATCTTTATTGAGACATAAAAACACCAAGCCACTAGCTGGGGGGCTAGACTACCCGAGGACTTCTGCGTCCGTCGGGAGGTTACACTCTGCACCGAGTGCAAGTCGCTGGTTAGACTGACACACGAAAAAATGCAGCCGGAACGAATAATTCTGGGCAATAAATTTTTGTGTATCATCGCAAATTTAGAAGAAATAAGTTTATGACTATGGTAACGCAAATTAGTGTTCTAAAACGTCAAAGACAGTCATGACAATAAGAGTTGTCCGGCTACTAGCATTTGCTGCATCACCTTCATACAGATACAGCCATAACCCATACCTTGTCCTGGCAATCTCCCTATACTGTGAATGCCTGTTTGATATTCGTATTGATTTTATTCTGAAACGTCCTCATCTGATGCATAAACCCTATATAATTCGCTGATTTACTTACACAATTTGACAACTAATCTATTGCAACTGCGACAGCGGGCGATCTTAAATTGATCCCAAAGAAGTGTGCAGGCGTTATGTGGATTGGTTAGTTTGTGAAATAGTAGCTTAAGAAGTGAATTTTGATGCTACTTTCCGACACACGTAGCCTTACCACAAGTACCGTATCAGAACGTCGGAACGATCGAAGCATAAATTCACAGCATAAACCACACTTTCACAAAATACCCAGCCACATAACGCCTGTGCGAATGACGTGTGCAATGATGATCGATTGATCTACGTAGATGGTAGCAAATATACCGTGAACTTTTACATATTTCACATTACTTTCTTTGTAATCTCAAGACAGAAAACTACGGGTACTGTTAGAGAAAATAGGGGTGATACAAAAACACACGTGCCAGTTAAGCTTACTCATTGATTTGACACTGCACAGCACGGTCCATGCAGCTATAGACGGAGTGAGGGTCAGCCTAGTTAATTTATCATGTCACGATGGAAGGATTGTCAACCCATGCACTTGGCCAATACTCTCTATAGGAGGAAAGCGTTCGATTATGCCGCCATTGTTAATCTCGTTCAACCCATGAGCATGCGGGCGAAAACCAGCCTTGCAAACAGAAGACCATCGTGATGTAGTTCTCTGTAATTAACGTTATTTCTAACTACCACTCAGCTATGTACAATCTACGATGATAATTTTCTGTTGACAAAATAATTTTCTTTTTTTCTCTTCAGTTGTTGAACATATTTCATAATTTTCTCTTATTCCACTTCTCTCAGAACGTCGACCTTCGAAGTTCGATATCGCGCGAGGTGGGTGTGCTCGGAAACGAAGATCAATGCACATTTTGGATTCAAAATCGACTGCTTTCGGCGGAGAAACTGCGCGCCGTATTTCCGAGGAGCTACCAGCGGTTTTGTCTATAGCAGTCTGCAGGGCTGTGGTGGGAGGCCGTATCACGCCAATAACATACAGCCCTGCCATGCAGAGCTATGCAGGAGTATACAATCGACGTATATTGTCCGCACACTATTAGTGGGGAATACATAGCATATACGTACGTCTGCAAAGAGTCTGACGCAGTCCACATGGGACAATGATATGTGTGATGTATACTTGACGCATATTTACGTATATTCAGCAGCTTGCATTTTATCAGTATATGTACGTATTTTGTACGCATACTGTAAATATATAAAGATAGTAGTTTTAGGTATATTGTTGTATATCAAGCGATTTACCCAGTGCGATGACTGCATCTGTGATAAACAGTATTGCAGAGTGTGTTGCCCGATGCAGCGAGATCTGGACGCTGACACTGCTCGTTGCATTTTATGTCAAATTTCGTCGCAGTCGCCAGGAGTCATCCCATTGTTATTTTGAACTTCTTGGTCTACATAGTTAGGACACCCCGGTCTGTTACAGCCTAAACTTTGGTTAAGAATATCTGACATACCGTTACTGTGAGGAAGTGTCAATTTATTAGTGTATGAACGAATACTAGCTCCATTTTAAAGAGCGGTAGGATATATAGCGTCTCGACTCCCGCAATATCAAGCAAAGTGCAAGGTGCGCTGTCGCTCTAAGGGAGCATTTGTTTTTTACAGGGAGGGGGAGGTCTGGGGGAAATCAGGGGGTTGACTTTTAAGAAACCATTTTAGGGGGTCAAATTTTACAAAGGTTTGTATGGAGTTATTAAAAAAATTGACTTTGGAATTTCACGGAAATGTTGCTTGGTCCCCCATACATAATCTATGAGTAGTCTATGAGAAGCTATGAAAAAATTCTTTTAAATACAAAACTTGCTAAATCTGTGTATTTATGTACACTTGATTATTGATGTTAGTGTACTTGATTAGACTAGGGCGATTGCAAGTTCATGCGTGTGCGAGAAATTGTATTTCGGAATTTCAACAAAAATGTTTATTCTCTATACATCTCGGTATGTGAGAAAACTTTGAATATTGTTTTAACAATAAAAAACTAGCTATAAAAATCAGTGCTTTAAACAAGTTTGATGATTGAAATAAAAATACGTGTCGAGAATATTATATTTTTGAAAGACTAGATCTGAAAAACCAATATGATATTGGAATTTCACCCAGTGATTATTTCTAAAGTTTAAGAAGGATTTTTTGAAAGTTCAAAGGTCAAATGGGAAATTGTAATTCAATTAAGATATTATTGATACGGACTGTGACATCTGGGGGAGGGTCGCTGTGTTTTGTGCATGGAAATTCAATGGGTGGTAACTCTTTTCTTGCAAACACTTTTGAAGGGCCTAATTTTTCAGACAAGGGCCATAGGGTGCGAAGGGTTAATGAATCAAATCTGATGATGTTTTTTTTTGGGGGGGGGGGGGGCTCACATTTTACAATAGATATTTTTTTTTGGGGGGGGCAAATTTTATAAATTTGATTTGGAGGGGGTCGCTTTTTACATTTCAATTGTCGTTCAAATTCCACCGACTCCCCCCCCCACCGTCAAAACGAATGCTCCCTCAATGCAATAATTTGTTTACATCAGACCCGAATGTGCTGCTTCAGAGACGTCTTTCACCATCGATCCCAATTTATTTTCATCGAGATGGGACTTACAGACAAACACATTATCTGTGTATCAAAATTCGGTCTTCGGTCTTTAAAACAAAGCGGACTGTTTCCGTTTTTCCCAAGGGTCTATAGTCTGACAGACGTACGCTCAAATACACCAACTGGGCAATTTTCCAAAATGCTTGTTTAGGGGCCCGTTTACCATCGCTATCAGTGCTAAAACAGTATTTTAGCATCGCTGGAATGAGGTCTCGTCCAATCAGAATGGCACATGGTAGCATGATATATTATAATTGATTATTCAAGTCGGATAGCGGGCGCAATCTCGTTCCTTCCGGTTGGCAGCGAGGGACACATCTTTGCCTCACACGCCTTAGTCTTTTGTGCATTCGGTGAACTATGCAAGCCCATTCACGGAGCGGACTCCACAAGCTCTATAACAGGATGATATATACTGTATCTTTAACTCTTTTTCTACTTATTATCAAACAGGTCATATTGGTCGTTGATAGTAGTAGCCTATTAGTCTCGGCAACAATCTGTTACCAGTTTTCAGTAGTTACATATGGTAAGTTTACGCATGTAAATACATTGTTTTTTTTTGTTTTTTGTTTTGTTTTTTTGTTTGTTTGTTTGCTTTTTTCTGCTACAACTAAATGAATATAAACCAACACTTACCATAATTACGCTCACAAGAAAGTGTGAGACTACATCGCCCCTAGTCTAGGCGTCTTGCTGTTGCTGGCTGGGTGGCTTGCGAATGGATGCATTTTGTTCTTCTCTTTTGAAATTAGTATGGCTGCGTTTCTGAGGATGCCATCAATCTATTCTCATGCAATGTATGTATAACAAATGGATCACAACATATATTTGGCCGTGGCCTGTGTTGGATCATGTTGAGCGGTACTGTGAAATTTAAGTAACGATGTGCAAGATGTGCGAAAATAGCACGACAGACATGGCCTAGCCTTTGCATGAGTCTGTATGCGAATTAATATCAAAAGAAAACATGTTAAAGAAAAAAAAAAACCTTACACTGTCGTGTTAGCATTCAGTTGAATGCGAAATTGAAGCAACAAAATTAAGTGAACAGTCACGAATGATCGTGGGACGTGAATGCGATGGTATTTGTCAGCGAAAGTACTGTCTACGGCGAGCCAAACGACCAGGGACAGCCTAAGCTCGGCAAAACTGAAGGTACAAAAGTGTTACTTTGTTACATTTACCGACACTGTGCCTTCGACGTATCAATTATTGGGATTTTTAAAAGGACATTTCAAAAATAGCTGTAAATTAAGGTGAACGCGGCCATCATGCACGGGCTGGTGTCAACTGAACTTCTACATACTCAGAGCTCGCTGGCAGCTAGCTAATACACCATGCATGCTGTGTATTACACATGGTGAGAATTACGGACTCGTTATGTTCGAGATTATTTGAGAGTGCTTCGTTTGGATATTCTGCAAAGCAAGACTTTTACGTAATTTGGGTTACAAACTTAATGAGCCATGTTGCCCAAAGCGTAGCGTAATCGTTAATGAGGAGCTCTTTGATCTACACAGGCAAGCGAATCTAGGTATTTGATAATTTGCCATCAAAATTAACAAAATATATGTAAAAACAACAAAATGACAGTACCTTTTTCATTGTGAGGAGACACCGCCATATAGCGATAGAAACAAAATAGCAGAATATGTCACAATTCTTTAACTTATATCTCAAAAAGCGAGATGGAAGACAGCCATTTTTCGTCATCTTTGGTGTCTTCTACCCTACACAGCATATACAAAATCATAAAATGAATTCGCTAACAACGTCGAGTTTTGTGTTTTGCTGAAAATATAAGAAAGTGACGAAAATGTTGCTCAAAAAGTACAGAATAGAATTACAAACTCGTTACGGTCTAGATTATATGAGAATGCCTCGTTTGGATGTTCTGCAAAGCAAGACGTACATGATTTCGGCAATGAAGTTGATGTACCATGTTGCCCACAGCGTAGCGTATATCGTCATTTAGGAGCTCTTTTCTCTGTTAATTTTCACAGGAAAGCGAATCTAGGTATTTGATAATATGGTATAATACATTTTATCAAAAATACCACAAGATATGTAAAAACCAAAAAATTACAGTACCTTTTTCATTGCGAGCAGACACCGCCATAAAGCAATGGAAATATAAAGCCGAATATGTCACAATTCTTTAACTTATATCTCAATAAGCGGGATGGAAGACAACCATTTCTCGTCATCTTTGTCGTCTACTCACTTATCTACACTGAACATACAGAACTCATAAAGTGAATTCGCTAACAACATCGAGTCGTGTGTTTTGCCGAAAATGTAAGAAGGTGACGAAAATGTAGCTCAAGAAGTACAGAATAGAATTACAAACTCGTTACGGTCGAGATTATTTGAGAATGCTTCGTTTGGATGTTCTGCAAAGCAAGACTTAAATAATTTGGGCAATGGAGTTGATGGACCATGTTGCCCACAGCGTAGCGTATATCGTTATTGAGGAGCTCTTTTCTCTGTTAATTTTCACAGGAAAGCGAATCTACATATTTGATAATATGATATAATACATTTTATCAAAAATTACCACAAGATATGTATAAACCAAAAAATTACAGTACCTTTTTCATTGCGAGCAGACACCGCCATAAAGCAATGGAAACATAAAGCCGAATATGTCACAATTATTTAACTAATATCTCAATAAGCGAGATGGAAGACAACCATTTCTCGTCATCTTTGTCGTCTACTCACTCTACTCTACACAGCATATACAAAACTCATAAAATGAATTCGCTAACAACATCGAGTCGTGTGTTTTGCTTAAAATATAAGAAAGTGACGAAAATGTAGCTCAAGAAACACAGAATAGAAATACTTTAGGACTAATATCTCTGAAAATTAGATCGAGTACATCTTTTTTCGGTTTAGTCTGTGCACGTCTAAATAACAAAGAATAACAAATGCAAAAATTGGAAAATAACAATATTCAAGTTGCTGACAAACTTTTGATACTCCCTTTGCTGAAACTATTGGGAATGACAATGTGGGTATGGTCGTTTGTACTTTTTGAAAAGAGTAAAATTAAAGCCTGATGGCAATGTTAAAGCCACGTGCAGGAGTATTTTTGTATCCTGGGAAATTGGACGGGAACCCCTTTTTTGTTCATTGTATTTTAGTTTTATTTACACTTTTTACGCCTTAGATATAATATATTAGACCAAAACATATGTTAAAATGACATGAATGACCATACTTGTAATTTCATGTAGACCCTCACCTTGTCACCTTCTTCTTTTTTTGTTCTGTTATTAATAAAGAGCAGCGACATGGACATGAGGCACGGGCACTCAGTTGTTCTGAATTGATAGTCTGAATAAACTGGCCTTATATATAAATACAAACTTTGATGTTAACAGATAACTATGGAAGAAAATTAATAACAGAATGCCGTTTAGATGTAAATGCCGACTTAAATACAACAACAGATCAAGGTCGGACCAGGGCTACATGAACGAAACAAGCGGCCACATAGACCAAATTCCTTCGATGCTAAATTCTGCGGAGGAACAACGCACAAATATGTACGCTCGTCATGCTCGCGCGACTTGCGCTGTGTCGTTTCACATAATGATATAAATACATAAGGGTATGCAAATCATTTCTTGACGATATTATTTTCCGATGATGTACGTCGAATTCTGTCAAGAAAACGACGTATCAAATTTGAAATGCCATCGTTGCACACATCAAGTTATGAAAATGACAGACATGTAGTAGATATTCGAAATATAACGAGAATAAATGCGTCACTAATCCTGACTATGTGCGTTACGAAGTTCCGTTGTGCGGTAGTGACTGTGGATGTTCGAACGTCGCAAAACATGGTAATATAGCAAATGCTGTTCTGTGGTTTTGTCATGCGCAGAAAAAGGACATATTTTTAAAAGTTTTATTTCACTTTATAATAAAAAACCTTCCAATATAATATTCCAAAGAATAAAATATCTTAATTTTTTTTTATTTCAATAGAACCCGAAAGATTGTTTCAAGTGTGCATTTCTTATTTACTCTGTTTCGGTCGTGTACTGAACGTGAACAAGGCTGGCAGGTCAAGGGTTAAGCTTACATTTTCACATTTGTTTCTTTGTTTTCATTCTACATCTATATTCTATATCGTCAGTGAGTTGCATTGGAAATGTAAAAAGAAATAGTCTACCTTTTGCGGACGTTTTAGAGGGTAACAGTATCTGTCCCCTTGCCCCCCCTTTTTTTGTAACGCACGTCGTCAGGTTCCATTTTCATATGAGCATACCCAATTAAATTTAACATTTTCAACCCCGTGACAGCGGACGACAGTTCAGAGGCACTCGCGTGCGTGCATGGCTTTCGTCGTGTTCATGTTCCATTCAAGCCACCGCGCTCATGTACACAGCAGTCATAGCAACGTCCATCGTCATTCTCCGCCGCTCTTCGAATACGCGCTACAGAAAAGTGGTAAATACGCGCCGGTAAGAACTCTGCCGTGCCGCAGTAAGCTAGAGAATGACCGGATTTGAGAGAAAGTATAGAGTCGATTTGGTGAACCAGCGGAATGCGACTGTTTCTATTCCCCTTTGTATTATTGATACCACATTTCTGTTCAGGCTGTTTTTTTAAATCACGATTTAAGTTCTCCGGCGGCAACAGAAACTAAAATACGAAATCGTGTCTATAGAATGCCTGTGAATAAGGCGGGTATTCAATGTCTGTTTTATCCTAGGTTCAAGTTTTCTAAACAATTCCTTTCTCAAGGTGTTGTTTCATTTTAGCGGGTTTTGCAAGTTTATAAGCGAGATAAGAAATGTAAATTACGTTTGTAATGCTTTTTACCGCTTTTCCCTGTTTGTTGCAATTTCATCCTCAATTTCGCTCTCAACGTTTAGACAGAACGAGGTCATTTTCGATTTTTACTCAACTTGTACTTAAACGATAAACATAATCAGTGAACGAAGTAATTAGAACTCATCTTTCTGATTCACTTTTGCTCTTACTGACCGATACCATATCGCGTCCAGCTTGTTTTCGACAAATAGCATCACGTGTATGATACAGTAGCGTCGCCCGGCGAGAAGGTGACGCATGATAAACTGGCATCTACAGCAACAGTAATGGCAGATGCCAAGAACATTTGTTTATTCGTACTCACTATGGTTTCTTACAGACTAAGCGAGCTATCATTGCCATCTAAAACCAACAATACTTATTTTCTTATTCCAGATAAATACTCCTTGTCCTACTCAATCACATGTTAAGATAATCAACTTGTTACATCTTTGAAAATAAAGCTATTTTTGTCATACCTTGTGTCCTCAGGTGCTGATATGTTTATCGAGAAACCAGAAGATACAGTTGTTTATCATGGCGACGACACACAACTAAACTGCACGTTCAAAGAGAGATTGGGTGATAAAGCTTGGTTTCATAAAGCAAGTCGTATATCAAAAGGGGCAAATGTACGGGGTTCAACAGACCATTATGGACTAATCATTAAAGGAGATGTGTACAACTTACAAGTGTTCAACACAACACCGAGTGTATCTGGGACGTATACTTGTAAGTCACAACAGGATGAAAGTAAAACATCATCTGCTGAACTTTATATCATAGGTAGGTATAGATACACATACGCAAGTATGTTAAAGGTATGAAGTCTCTTAGTCGGCCATTTTCTATTCTTTCAGTGACAAATCAATAAGTGACCAATATTATGACCATTAAATTCAAGCATCGGTTTGATTTGAACCAGCGCCACCCTGTCTGAAACTCAAACCAGCAAAGAATAACCCATGCTACTTTACGTTATCGTATTTAAAGATATAAGTGGCTGACCTGTGACCTGCATACGCACAACTGATAACAAGGAAAGCACGCACACATACAAATACACGTCTTATAAACGACTTTAAAATATTTAAACTTAAAAATTCATCTTCTTGTAAATTTGATTTAAAGCCCCAGTATTCCTATTTTTAAGCTTTTTAATGTTTGAAATTACACGTTATACTCTTACATCCATCGTGAAATGTTGTTCAGTGAAGAAATAAGCCAAATTTGTGCTCCTTTAGTGACACACAAACGTTAAATATTGCCCGATCGAGTTGTGATTGCCGCGCGGGTTTGTTGACAAACTTGTAGGATGTGCACGTGACATAGAACGCCGATATTAATGATATCACCGGGCTTGCAACCGTTCATGGGACCATGCCATGCTACGCCGCACTGCCTGGGTAATCGCCCGTGGTCGCCGGTTGAATGACCTTTGAATGATTTTATTTTGTTCTTCTCAGTTCAAATACGTACTGCTACTGTGTTTCAGAGGAAACAGAACTTTGGCAGAGGAGGCGACATTCTATTCTGGTACAGTGTGCGTTATATACAGATTATTGATGTAAAATCAAGACGACACTGTATACACTTGGCTCACTTCTGTAGGCAAATAACTATCAAAATTGAGTAACTTGAAGTAATAAATTCCAGCTGATTGTTGCTTCAGCGGCAAGATGATTTCGAAATCGAAGCAACATAGTTTGGTAATGCATGGAAGGCTGTCGAATGCAGTGAACGCGATGGCCTTCGGCAGCAAGTAAGGGAGCCGTCAGTATTTACGACCTGGGTTCATTCAAAAGTTGAAAGCTATTAGGGGGTGCTCAAAATGTTTTTTCTTTGTCTTACTTTGTCCTAAATGACATAATAATTAGTGGATATAATGTATATTTTACTCTAATACATGTTAAATAAAAAGCAAATAAATAAATATCAACAACATGAAGCCAGACAAAGAACTGCAAGTAGCTGCCACTACCAGCACCACTTATAATGGGAAAAAAGACAGAAACGATGAGAATGATATCGTTGTTCATGTGCTCAAAGGTACCAGCGAAAGTGAAGATGAGGATCGACAGTGGTGATGATGTTGTCTCACAGGAGTTTTCTACAGTCGTTAGCCAGAGGTGGGAGGAGAGGCTGGTCATGGAGAAATGTTATCGACAAATATCATTATAAGTGCACATGATCTAGGACAAAACTGAACTGTTGTGAATTCATCCTTTGTATTATCACAGAAATATAAATTTTAATTGACTTGAGTTCAACAAACATTAGAACATTTAACCATGTCGTATTGGCATGCTACCCATCCAGATTAATCAATTCTACATGTATATGGTCGGAGGTGAGCTTTTAAGTCTACATATTGTTACATGGGCTCAGGTAAGCCAAAATGTCTGTTAGAGAGGGGGTTTGACTTTTATACCGGTAAAAAGGCATTCTGAATATACCGGTAAATGTCCTCCCAAACGCGAAAGGCCAACAAGCTGGCATTCTGCAATGGACGCTGTCAAGTTTACCTTGCTGTAGGCCCCACGTCAATCCCACCCGGCCCCGTTGCACTTGTACAGTCTACTACCTCCATGCAGTACAGCCTTACAGGACTAGTAGCCGGCAAAACGCAAAGAAAACAACGCGAACCATTGATCATAAATTTTCTGAACAAGTGATGTTTAAAAGTTTTGTATTGATCACTTAATTTGGGTTTATGTGAACGACTTTTTAATCAAGCTGCGTGTATAATTGTCCCGGGTATTGTCCATGCAAATTTTGGGCCTGCCTTATAGCTCCCTCCGATCGTCTCTAGACTACAGCCAAAATCATAGTCCTAAGCAAATTGTGCAGTTGTTAAAGTCAGATATATGTATCGTGATTAATTACAAAAAATGAGTAAACAACAGAATCAAACGAAGAAGTAGTTTGCTGTCGGGCCGATGACCACGTGACACTTTGCAGTGAGGCTGGGATCTCTCTTGTGTTCGAACTTGTAGCATGCCTTGAACTCCATGATGATCGCAGCTAGCCGTCGGTAATTGGACCTTGTGAGGATTACATACCCGTTATGTTCGACATCATTTGGAAATACTTTTAAATTTAATAAGTAAGACTTTGTACTGCAATCAAGATATAACTTGTTCCTTTCTTAGCGTTTTCAATTACGGCAACGAAATGCAAATATGATAGGCTGTGTTGCCTGCAGCGTAGCCCGTCCGTACACTAAATTCCGTTTGAGTAGACGGAGTAGAATCAGTCCCGTCATTTATTTTCAACAAAATTTAATTATACTCTATAATGGGAGAAACGACTAGTTCATTGATTATGATGGTGAAGTGTTATTTTTTTATTAAAGATGTTTTTCTCTCTCGATTCATTCAGCAAACTTGATCTCCGTTGTCGGTCACAACGTGCAATGCAGTGCATGAAGCTTGCAATCGACTGCCTCCATCGTTAGTCTAGCTGTTCAAGACGTTTGTTTGCACTGCTCCTTATAGTCGGTACAATCTGTAAACACTTAATACATATTTATATCTTTCCGGTATTTCGCCCAACGTTCGCACGTTTTTAGCTGAATCTCCAGTTTCGATGGACCAGACCTTTTCGAAGAGCGCAGGTTTCAATGGACGTCACACTGAAACTTGCGTAGATGTGGTTGAGCATGCGCGGTGGTGTGATTAAGATTTGTTTTAAGTTTTCCCTATGTTTTGTCTCAATGCTTCAAAATATCTAAATCAAACTTACTTGAATGCAAGCTGTTGCAATGCTCTTCCAAATTGTGTCTCAGTTTTTATATCTTGCTTAGTTTTTTTTTGGAGCATAATTTTAAAGAAATCATCTACGCTTAAATTCACTACTCTGGAAGTTTTTCTGGCATAAAAACTATTGTAGAAGGTTTAAAAAAAAATCTGAGACACATTTTTGAAGACCCTTAGAACTGCTTGCACTCATACAAATTTCAGCTGCATATCTCAAAGCATTGAAACAAAACATAGGGAAAATCGATTTTTGAAAGGTTATGCAAATTGCCTGTCACGTGATAGTTATGTAAACAATGGTGACACTATAGTAACCAAACTGTTCCCCTATATCTAGGCTTTCCGAAAATATACAATTTACGGGGATTCTAAGCTTCTTAAACACTAGAGAATTGTTGGTTTAAAATTGTCAATTTCTTGTCTTGGAACCTTAAAAAGAAAAAAAAAGAATCAATTAATAGAACCAAAAGAAAATCGTACTAAATAGAAAATTATGTTCTCTGACTTTGAAAGCCTTATATACAAAATTACATGGTGATAAGATCATTAATGAATCACTTTCACTCATAATTCTGATAAAAGAAATTGTAAGTGAGGATGATTAATATCTTCTCAGGGAAAATATTGCTTTCTTAATTTTCAAATTCTTCTTAAATTTTTGATTCGGACTTTGATTATTTACTTTTTTAACGGATTCGGACTCGGATTTTGCTCCAGCAAAACACGTAAGTGTAAGACGAACACTTATCGCTGCGGTATTTACAAAACTAGTCACTGAATGACTGTCACCTCGCCCTAATTTTGAATCCTGGCGAACAGCAGGGTTTGCCTATTTACCTTGGATGTAAAATAATGGTTTAAAATCTCCACTCTTTTTTAACTACTGCATCTTATGACGTATACGCCTGGCAAAAATAATCTATTTTCTATTTCTAAGTTTTGCAAAAGAAATTCAGCGTTGTTATAAAGTGAAACATTGATCATGATGTACCAAAATATTAGCAAGACATCGTTCGACAATCGAGTAATGATTTAGTTATTTGATAATAGCCTCGTAGATCCAGAAAATTGTATGAAATATTTATTGCATCCACTTTCATCAAATTTGAAAAGATGAAATTAAATAATCTGCCTTAGTTGTTTTAGGGGGTAAGGATAAGGTGAACAGCAGAACGAGCGTTTGCTTTATAGCTTGCCAACACGCCACGCGTGTTGCAAATAATCTGCCATGGCGAAACCGACGATGACGTCAGAGGTTGAAATACACGGTGACCATTGATAGCGGACTAATGCGAAAGTTTTCAAAAGAACAGGGTACGCAGCATCCAAACGGCAGACTGTACAATCTTGGGGATGTTTTATTTTTCACTATCTTGCGAGATATTGATGCAATGCTCGGAGAAGTGTTTTAGCATTCACAGCAGAACAAGGTCTATCGACACTCCTTTACAGCAAAAGTAAAAATTGCACACCTACACCTGTCACCTTGCTTTAATAGTATGTATGCCTAGATAGAGCGTCCTTATAATAAGTGCAGGTACAATATCATTTCAAAAAATATCTGGATAATGTTCATGGAAATATGCCGTGCAAATTGCCTCCTTTAGTACTGTTTGATGGGGACCATTTCTATTGCAGTCTATCAAAAATACAGTAGCAATATTACATCGTGACACTGTACCACGTATATGCCGTTTATGCTATATAAACGTCTAGGTACACATGGACAAGTTCCAGTGTACTCGTGCATCAAAGGGCCAAAGTCGGTTATGGATCTTTTCCCTTGTCCCTCCCTCCAAGCAAACGTCTTTGTGTTGAGGGATTGAGGATGAGCACATCATTGACCGCATAGTTGTAATGATGGCCAGAAAAAATAATTAAGCAATAAAACACACCCAGTGATGGTATACCACGAGATTTTGACCAGTTCACGACATATATGCATGAGCGATAGCCCGTGCATATATGAAGTGAATTCGTCAAAATCTCGTTGTATGCCGTCGCTGGGTGGAATTTATTGCTATTATATCATAACAGTATATTGAATATCTGGCGTTGAACGTCATAAACGGAGTTTTGACCAAGCTGAGAGCTCGCGCGTATGCCAGCCGTGGTATATCGCCCAATATACTATGGATCTTTTCGCGTCTCGACCAATCATATCGCTGTATTTGCACCATCAAAATACTGGTATGATATAATACCCGTAAGCTAATAGCAAACTAACATAATTTACACTTCGCCTCGAAATACACACAGGTAGCGCTTTTCGCAAATGATTTATGTAGTTTCCACCTTTATCGGTGTGTTTTATTAGCTCCGCTGTCAGCGACGCGGAGCATATCAAATAGGTTGATTTTCCGTCGTTGTCCGTCGTCGTCCGTCGTCCGTCGTCTGCCGTCCGTCAACAATTGCCTTCTTCTCTGAAACCGCAAGTCCGATTGCTTTAAAATTTTATATGCAGTTCACTTTGGGTAGCTTCACTTAAGTTTGTTCAAATCGTGGTGAAATTTGCCTATTTGTACTTTTGGGGCATTTTTTTACTTTTTTTGGTAAAAATCTTTCTGCTCTGGAACCGCTTGTCCGATTGCTTTGAAATTTGATATGCAGTTTGCTAAGGATGACCTTAGTTATATTTGTTCAAATTATGATGAAATTTGCATATTTGTATTTTTAAGGCAATTTTTGTCGTTTTGGTAAAAAAATCTTTAAAAATCTTCTCCTTCAAAACTACCATTCAGATAGCTTTGATATTTGATACTCAGATCCCTAGGGATAATCTATTTCAGATTTGTTCAAATTGTGTAGAAATATGCAAATTTGCATTTTTAAGGCAATTTTTGCCATTTTTGGTCAAAAAGTGTGTTTCTCAAAAAGTACTGATCTGGTATCTTTGAAATATGATATACAGGTTTCTATAGATGAACTAAGTAATATTTATTGAATTTCTGATAAAATCTGTATTTCTGAATTTTTTGGGCAATTTTTGCCATTTTTGGTCAAAAAATGTGTATTTCCAAAACCACTCATCTCATAGCTTTCAAATTAGGTATACAGGTTCCTACAGATGGACTAAAGGATTTTTATTGAAATTATGATGAAATCCGAATTTTGTTTTTTGGGGGGCAAGTTTTTTCCATTTTTGGTCATTTTTTTTTCTCAAAAAGTACTGGTCTGATAGCTTTGAAAGTTGGTATAGAGGTTTGTACAGATGAACTAAGTAATATATATTGAATTTCTGATGAAATCTTTATTTTGTATTTTGGGGGTAATGCTTGCCATTTTTGGTCAAAAAATGTGTTTCTCAGAAACTGCAAGTGGATAGCTTTGATATTTCGTATACAGATTCCAAGGGATTATTTTAATATACGATATATTGAAATTATGGCGAAATCTGGAATTTTTTTGAGCCATTTTTGCCATTTTTGTTCAGAAAATTTCATTCTCAAAAAACTACTCGTCAGATAGCTTTGGTTGACATGTTCTTAGGGATGATCCAATGTGATATACTCAAATTATGATGAAATCTTCAATTGTGTATTTTTGCAGCTATTTTAGCCACTTTTTCTGGCCATTGAAATGAGCTATCAAAGATTTCCACCTTCTTCATCAACATGTGTCAAAAATAGTTATTCTCTACATAAACACAGCGGAGCTATATCGGCTGTTAGGTCGCTTGTGTAATGAACACGAACATTTGGGTTTTTCACTGGAAAGTATTCCTGTAATATTGATCCTCGAGTGTGAAAAATATCTAGGTCTGAAAGACTTTGTATCTGGCTGATATTTTCGATAAAATTTACGAGAGGAAGAAAACACATTTTTCATTTTGCGACTACCGTTTAACCCCAGATCGAGATAAAGTGAGTTGTTAAAAGTTAAAAGACGATTATGAGGCGTTTCTATCTTTTGTCTTTCTTTTAAATTGCAATCATTATATAAATATGTTGCTAGCTTTCAGGATTAAGTCCACAGGGGGGTTTAAGTCTTGATTGACGAGATGTTAAGCTCAGCGGCAGCGTCACAGTATTGTCGCACGCACTTGGACAACATTCGCTGTTAAAACCCCATTGATACTTAGCTGCTGTTATAGCTGCGTGTGTCAAGACTATTGTGTGTATGCGTAGCGATCAGGCGTAGAAAGGTGGATCGTACGTTTTTCTCATAGGGTGACCGCTCCCAAAAGTAACTTATGAGTATTAGCGATCCAACGATGCCAGACGTGTGAAATTTTTGACGATCAATTTTCAGGTTAACACAAATCGAGTGTTACACTCTACAGGAGGAGTAACGGCAGGACCTGTAGTTATTATCAAATGAATATGATAACTAATCACGGTCAAGTTCACTCGTTAGAGATCGCCGACCCATTACGTTTGTTCATTTCAATGAGGGCAGACAGTAGTTTTGATCAGAATCTAAAGGCTACATTTGACAGCATAATCCGAGCCACGCGAGTCTTAAAGCCGTTTATTTGTAGTTGTTTTGCCACCAACCGAATGTTTTATTTGAGATTTTTTGAGCGTCTGCAAATAAGCCACCGGAACAGTGGATACATTTCTTGATGTTCAACATCGCTTAGAGAAGTCCCAGACGCCCCGTATACACAAATGGTAGGTTCCACCAGAGGCCATTACGATAGCGAATACCTGAATACCGCGACATACCCGTACATGTTCAGCATTCATGGCAGGGACTTAAACAGCTTCGTGAAAGGATGTTACGAAAAAAGGGGTCCCGAAACTTCGTAAAAAACCGTACAGATGTCCACAAATGTAAATGACAGCCTGTGAATGTCAGACAAAGGATCATACTACAACCAAACTTTAACGCCGATGCTCGATGATTTGTCGTCCGATGAGAGCATTTGTAACGATACCGATGACACGCTTTGGGACAGCCCTCGACGAGAACAGCGGCTCAGATGATATGACGTTCTTGTCTTAATCTTCAAGTTTCTCAAATTTCCCCTTGACATTGTTGCCTATGACTGGTATTTCGTTCGTGTTAGTCAAATGACTCGAGAAACCGACTGAATTTCAGAAATGCCATAAAGAGCGAAGGCAAACTACTGTCTGAGAAACGTTCGGCGCTAAGTGGTGTTAATCCGTTTTCAAGGCGCGTAAAGTTCGAAGCAAAACAGCAGCTGACTGAATCACTGCATGGAGGTATTTTTACCCTCATGATCACAAACACTGCCAATCTATATCTACATGTAAATGTAGGTATTTGTGTTATGTTGTACACCAATATTCCATCCACCATGTCACTTACTATCGAGATCGGTCGATCAGAACCTTCTTTGGCTACGAACCCTTTCCGAGATCAACATAAAATTGCATAACATTTACGCTTGTGTTGACGACATCGAGATGCCGTAGCAGTCCCGACAGTTAGGACGAAAAGTTAATATTCTGTCAAATCCAACAGGTAATCAATCAACAATTATGTATGATCCCTTCCTTAGCACTCGTCAAGTTTATGTAGTCATCGGCCACTGTGTACACGTACTCTGAAAGGAAAAATCGCTCCCGAAAATCGCCCTTTTTAGCCTAATTTCAACCGTTGACACGGTTTTCAATGAGTGAAAATACTATTTGGGCTAAAAAGTTGATTGCACTATCGTGTTTTGGTGTTTATTTCTGTCGAGTAAATTGTTCATGGCCATTCATAAGGAAAAACCGAACCAATTTACTAAATCGCTTTTTCTCAGTTCGGCATTTTGTCTGTGCAGCACTATCAAAAGAGTTTAACTCGAGAACGCATGGACAGAAGTCCGCCAGTTTTTTACAGATGTTTGTCGAATAGACTGTCTCTAAAAGCGTGTCTCAACTTGGTAATTGAGGTTTTTAGAGTCAAATTATCGCTTATTGATTAGCGGCATTCTGAGACTGATTGGTTGATAAACTTTGATTCAACACTGTGAAAAAACTAGAGCTTTTTCATAAATCTGAAAAGATGTTTTGTAGCCTATATTCTGAAGTCAAAGTACTCGTTGACACCTAGACAATATCCCCCCAACTCTGACTTATTGTTTACGCCAGTTTACCCAATTATTTTCAAGTTCACTAAGATCTTCATTACAATTCATCGTCTATTAATTTCTTGATCAAACCAAAAAAAAAAAATAATAAAAAATCTTTCAGGTGATATATAATACTTGGGTAAAAATACACAACCTGACTGCAAAATTAACGTATGAAAAAATTCGCAATGGTGTAGAACTACCTTAACAGGCGTTAATAGATGAACATGTTAGAATTGGCGAATTGTAATGGAACATGATATTAACGAATAGAATTGATCGTCTATTTCCACGTGCAAAGCTTACTGCTAGAATGTAGTTGCTGCAAACAGAATCGATAATAATGAATCTCCAGTAATTATATACCTAATAATGATATATTTATTATATTTCACTTGATGTGTTTCATGACTCTGCTTAGGAGTACAGATCGCTTGTTCTGTCTGACGATGTTTTACTCGTTGTGTCCAAAACAGGCATTGAAGTTTTGAATGGTCACACGTTCACTGTCTTTCAGAAGGTTAAACTTCAAACAATGTCTCACATAATATAAGACAAAATCAATCGATAAACTGTCGAGAATGATCGACTCTCTTCCGTTTTTATACAAGCATAGCTAACATATTTCCATTGAACAGCATTGTATATTGTGATATTATTATAATTATAATTATTGTAATTAATATTTCAACTTCCAAACCCGTAAATTTGTCTGTTTTTTCTGCAAATTCTGATAGATTAATCAGCACTTATTATAAGAGACAGCATACTCTATAACCTTAATTTGGTATATCTAATTATTACTTGAAAATAAGTGTTGGAATTTGTTTTTTTAGATTTTTTGAATTTAATAGTTTTTAATTGTAACAACCACATCCTCACTCTGTGTCGCGATTCGCCAGAATACGTCAAGTGACGATAAAATATAATTAACTGGTCCCTACCGGATCGACAAAGGTGATGTAAGGAAAATAGTCTTGACCAAATTTGGTAAAGCCTCAGTTACATGACCGCAGTGTCGTCTACAGCTTTGCAACAATGGCGGGTGACTAGAACGTGATGTACGTCCGGAACAAGCGAGGACACTCTCTTAAAAAGGGATTTTCCAACATTTTCCAACATTCTAACAACGCAGGAACTTGAACAGCTCATCGAAGGAAAAGATAAAAGTGTAACTAAGGGTGTTGCTAGGTATGGTTAAAATAGTTTTTGGAAAGAAAGTGGTACCACGTACAACTGTAACCGCTGTGGAAACATCGCCCAGTAAACTTGTCACAATGGATTGTTGCAGTGCAAAATATCAAAACGCATTAAAACTATGTAACAATACAACATGAGCATCTGGTGTGTTATAAAACACCTATTGTCTGATCTTATCCGGGCTATAGCGCCCATTTATTACCCCTCGTTGCCGTGTGTTATCAGAAACACATCGCTCTACCCCCTTGGGAAATAACGATGTGTTTCTATTAACACACGGCCCCTAGGGATAATAGACGGGAGCTGTAGCCCTCATGACCGGCAATAGGTTCTTATTCGTCCATGGTTGTTGCACAAGCTTGAATGCTATTGAATATTTACTATTTACTTTGAACGAACTTTATGTGGTAGTTAGTGTACAATGTTACTTTTATGAGTGATTTAGGCGAGAAGCATAGTGTGCTAGCCATGTGACTTGGTCAAATTTTCAACATTTGTAAACTTTAATAGTTATTTCATACTAAGACATATATTTTTTTAAGATTTTCAAGTCATTACAATTGGAACTTCTTAACACTTTCTTACTTTATTCCCAACTACTCTTACACTTTAAAATTCTCATACTGATACCTCTTTATCATCACAGTTTTTAGAATACGTAAAAAAATCATACAAGTACATAATTTTAACCAAGTACTTGATTTAGTCATTTGCGTAGGGTCTGATTGATAAGGGACAATGCATTTAAAATGCAGATACCACAGTGTGATGACAGATAAAGACTGTTGTATGACGAAAACTTACTTTAAAAAGATTAAGATACTATTGATATCAATCAGCTCGTGGTCTTAAAATATTTCTCGCTATTTCCCTGCAAACACGCAGTCATAAATGCTCTTATCTACATTAATTTAAGAATAATCAATCTACATATTGCAGGTGACATCCCCGATTGCTCAGTTTCTTCAAATTCAACTGTCATAGAAGGACACAACACAGTATTTAGATGTTCCATAGATTTATCGGAAGAAGCACCAGGACACTTAGTTTGGCTAAAAAGCGGAGAAGAGTCTTATCGCGAAGAATTTAAATCTAAAAATATTACATGGATTAAAAAGCTTGAAAAGTCTGATAGTGGCGCAGAATTTGACTGTCAGTTTCAGCACTCAACATTGCCAAAATTGAGATGGTTTACGGTATCATGTGGCAAAGAGATTGTCTTCAATGTCCAGTGTAAGTTGCCTATTGCATTCTGTGACCTTTCAGAAGTTAAGTAAAGAGGCGAGCGATCTGATAAATCTTGTTTGCCTAAGGTCTCTGTTGACTTCAGGACACGTAAAAGCGCAAACGAAGCCATATTTATGAGAGAGAGAGAGAGAGAGAGAGAGAGAGAGAGAGAGAGAGAGAGAGAGAGAGAGAGAGAGAGAGAGAGAGAGAGAGAGAGAGAGAGAGAGAGAGAAAGAGAGAGAGAGAGAGAGAGAGAGAGAGAGAGAGAGAGAGAGTATTTTTTATTTGTCTTAAAATATCATTGCATATATCCAGACCATACTTGTGTTACATATTATGTCATTTTGATTTTATTTAGACGCCCCTCGTGTTTCCGTAGTCAAGGATAGTAGAGTTATAATTGAAGGCAGATCACTGGCCACTCGTTGCAGCTCCGCTGATGCTAATCCTGAAGAAATAGTCGAGGTGAATTGGAAAAGCCCTAATGGTAGTTTGATTTCACAAACTGAAACTCTAGTCCTTAAGTCCTTGACCAGACACGACTCCGGTGAATACACCTGCTATATGTCGAACGTATTTTATAATGGAGAAAAGGGCACTGGTCAAGCTTCTGTCCACGTTGATGTACAATGTGAGTGTCATGCTTTCTTTTAAGACCAGTGTCAGCACGTACGGATATCTTGAAACACTCGTTTTTATCACGATCTCAGACATATTCTAATTCTATCTGTAACAAGCAAAGTTTAGATGTTTTTAATAACTTCGGTAATTTTCGTCGTGGATTATGTAAGATCCTTTTTTTTTGAATAATTACTTTTATCTGGATGTATATATGTGTATCTTTCGCTGTGTTGCTGTTTTTGAGTTTTTTTTTATGTGAATTCTCCTGTCTGTTTGTTTACGTTGTAACGGTTACATATTTTTCGTTTTTGTTTTATATTTTTATTTTCAAACGAACCTGTTATTGGGGCAACCTGTTGGTTCGAGATTAAATAAAATTAAAATAAATTAAAATAAAATAAAAAAAAAAAACATTTATATTAAACTTCATAGTTATGTAGTCATTGAAATAGTACATGCCATCTTACGCATGTTCAGAACGATGCAATGGCTTTCGAAGGTTAATGAGAACTGCGAAACTGTTTTTGCGTAAATTTACTGGAATTACTAACATTTTAACTTGTAAAAGATTATAATGTGATCAATTATTAATCACTGTTGTAATTTATCCTACAGATATGTCGAACGTCACTTTAGCAGTGTATCCTACGACGAATGTCAGAGAGGGCAATAGTGTAACGTTTCACTGCAAAGCAGAAAATGGAAATCCTATTCCCCATCGGATGACTTTGTCACTGGATGAAAAATATATTATCCATAAGGATGGACCGACTTTACAGTATATAATAAATGGAGTCAATGGATCAGACAGTGGTATATATAAATGCGTCGCAGTTACGACGTTTCACGATGGCAGTCAAAATTTCTGTTCTATGGAACAGAAACTAACTGTTCACTGTGAGTTTTAGGGGTTATTACACGAAGTTTGGGCGATACTGCGTCGTATTCGAGTGATGTGTCCGTATTTTGACGAGTTGCGCAGCAACGAGTCAAAATACGGACACATCACGAGAATACGACGTGGTATCGCCCAAACTTCGTGTAATAACCCCTTTATCATACATGCATGCTTTGGTTATGACTGTTTTCCTACAGACGCTCCGAAATTAGCGACGAAATCAACTTGAAATCGACCTTGCTTCCTTCAGGCTGTACTTATAAAAAGTTGGTTGCTAAGGAGTGATGACAACCGTATCACTTCTTGATATTATTCCGCTATTGGGCCATTCCACTTCAAAGGAGGGTTTATTGAGCACTTTTAAAGCAAACAATTTAAATATTACGATGTTGTAACAGGTTTTCACAATTTGAAGAAGATTTATTTTCAGTTTAAAATGACGGTGGATGGAAAACATAGGCGGGAGTTTGTAAAATGGGTTGTTTTCGTGTTTGATACATTAGCTCATCCCTGCGTGAAAGTTATGAGGCCGCCAAAATCGGGTCAAAATACTCGCGCCACGCTCAAACTCTATCGAATATGAACAGCTGAGAGCACAGAGCAAGCAGCTCTGTGACATCTGTGAATGCACATACAGTGGATATAATACCCGTACCAGTCAGTTTATCTCGAAGAATTATACATGGTCCCATACGTCAAATATGCCGAATTTACCATCTCAGTAAGCGGATTAGTGAAAACATGAAGTGAGTACACTGTAAGCTGTAGTGTCGTAACTCGTTCGTGATTTTTATTTGTTGCTGTACGAATAAAACATTTCAAAGGTATTTCCGTCGTCTGCTCGTATATTTTCGTTCCTGGCTTGCCTAAATAGAACTAAACTTCCTTTAACAACCTAAGCGAAAGTTTTACTTTCCCTAGATGGTACATTGTATCTGAAACCCGCACCGCATCGGTGCCACCAGACACGAACATGACCTGTGCACTGACAGGTACAAATATCAAATATCATGTGCACCTTCAACCCTGTCTGTCGCGAGTATTTTCGTGCGATTGGATTTTCGTGGCTCATTTACGACTGTAAACGATGTAATTCACCGCTTGTAATTCAAGCTCATCAACAGGAAACTTGTCGTAAAGCGATTCTATCATGATGCTCTGTCAACCGATATCTTTACGTGTAATCATACATCCATGGTGTAATCTTCAGCAGCGTAGACGACACGAAAACACTGCCGCCACGGGACCGGCCGTGAATTGACAGGTGTCGGCAAATTATACAAATTTTCAATACGTTTGTTTGTATGATTTTGGTACAACTGTACTTTTGCCTAAGTGTAATGCCCATAAAGTGACTGCAAACAACATAATTTTGACCATAATCATAATGACATTTCGGATTGTCATTTGTCTTATTCGCTCAGCTGTTTTATATGTATATATACCAACGATGGTCATGCATACAGCGAAGGTAACGCGTACGCGTCGCTGTAAGTAGTCGGTTACAGTGAAAATATAATCCATATTTTCACTAGTTAAAATATGGGCTCATATCAGTACCGTCTGAACAATAGAAGAAGGCAATACAGGCATAGCATGTATGATAATACATTAAACCTTATATCAAGTAGATGTGTGAAACTTACATTATGCTGTGTTATTTCTTTTTAACCATAAAAAGTGAATATCAAAGTAAAATTCGAGTAGCCAAAGTTTTTATCTATTCCAAATAACCTAACTTGGTCTCAGTGCTCAACTGACATATTCTCGCGATCCTCATGCAGAGAAGCAGTGTTTGATCTGACCCTTGGCTGTTATTAGCTAAGACATCATTTACATAGAGCCACCTTTACGGTAATTTTTCCAGTTTTACAGCTCAATACGGCACATTGTCATATCAACTACGAATTTAAACTTCTTAAGGTACACCTAATCACCTTAGATAGACAATGGCGATTTCTTTGACCGTATGAACTGCGGAAACACAGAATTGAAAGTCCCTAAGACGAAAAAGTTATTCGATGAACGATGGTACATTTCCTTAATCCCAGAAAACACGATAACACAAGCTAACTCGTGGTCGCCGTTATGTTTTAGTTTAAAAAAACATCGACACCACCTCTTAGTTTTCGTCAAGCAGACATATTAAATGTATAAAATTTGAAATCGTAGTTTAAGACGTTTTGCAAACTGACATTGATGAATTGGACCATTAATAGCAGTAATAATATTAGCAATGTAGTCACGGCCGGCAAAGAGTTAACCTGCGTGCTATCAAATGGTCTACCCGTTTGACCCTTACCCAAAAATTAAGCTTGTAGTCTCTAAGAAACCCGGGACACCCCTTTAACGAGAACTATTATATCTTTTGGCTGTTGCATATTCTTTGCAAATGTTTTTTTTAATGTACTTGATAATTTCCTTTTTTGAATTGGTACGCCACTGGCCCGACGACATCGCGCTCTCCGTTCATGCTTGAACTATTCGAGCGTCGGGCAAGTGCAATATGCTGATCGACTAGTTTAGGTGTAATTGATACAGGTGGTATTCCGTGTAGCAGACTTCAACTTCTTTGTGTTTATCTGCATATCTGCTGTGTGATAGGCCTGTTTTCTTATTAAAGAAAAAAATGACCACAAATACTTTAACATAACCCCATGACTTCCGAAAGCCGCAAACAGGTCGGACTAGCGTACTTTGAGTGCTGCGGTGTATTCAGCGGAAATCTTTTCACGAGCGAAGCAATCGGCAATACAGCGAGGTTTTGATTCGAATTGAACTCATGTTTCGATTTACCGCCTGTGGGAATATTTTTGTTTTTAATTGCCGTCGACGATTGTGTGCCGAGATAAAAGGTCAAAGTTGGTTATATCATCGACTTCGGCCGTCAGCTCCCTGCATGTGAACTCGCACGGGCATACTTGTGGATTATCCAGTACCAGATATACCTTCCTTGGAAATTTTCGCGTGTTCACTGATTCAACTTTGCACCAAATTGAAGGAGTCAGTTCGCGAGAGATGCTTGTAGGCCATCAAGGTCCGCGGGAGTTATTTTATGCACTGGCAGAGGTAGTCGTCATATTCATATTCAACTCATTGAAGACAGCTACCGCACGCCTAGTCGTCTTGGCGGTATTTTTGGTTCTTTTCAAGGGCATTTTATTTGTTGACTTCATCTCCAGTTAAAAAACTCTGGTAAATGTTTGCTTGATTTCTTTACCTGACTTCAAAGTACTTGGACTGTCAGTGGCACATATGAAATAATATTGAATACGTGTAAAAAGTTGCATTATAGTCCTTTCTTTCTTACAGCTTCGTTTTGCATGGTGAAAACAGTGCGTGACAATACATAATATCCCTGATACTTACGAGACCAAATAAAAACATGTGTGTTTTCTCTGATATTATAGTTGGAAGGTAGGACGAATTTAGTATTAATATTTTTTTTTCTTTTTGTTGGCTGAGACCCATAAAAATTCGGTAAAATATCAGTTGTCAGATATGCTTTAAAAAAGCAAAATAATGTCTCAGGAAGGCGGCTTTTTCTTAGGGTTAGTCGAGTTACGGTAAACATGTATTTTTTTAATTTTATTTTTGGGCCTCACCTTCGAGATTTAAATGGATTTATCCACTAATAAAGGTATTGGTGTTATCTTGAGATTCTCCGAAACAAGTAAGTGCGAATACAACATATACAGCCGCAATAAACGATGATGTTAACTTGACATGCGAGGTGCATGGATTTCCAACGCCAGTTCTTACATGGCACAACAACGAGGGTGGCCTCATTTCACAGAACGACAGCAACACACAAGTTTCTAAGGAGATAGAAGGGAACAACGTTACCAGTACGCTGAGGGTTGTTGTTGTTGATGAGTCTTACTACGGGACGTACACCTGTGAAGCAGCTAATGGCATACCACCAAATATTAGCATAAACATGACGATCATTAGACCAGGTATTTTCGCTATAAGTATGATTTATTCTGAATTAACTTAACCTAATTTGAGAGAAATGTTTGCTAGACGCTGTCTGGATTCCGAGATTTATAACAAGAAAAATATAGTATAACTGTCTGGCACTATCTTTAGAGAAAAGAGACGTTAGGACTGTTTGAAATGAAGTCACATGTTGGTGGTTTAGTCTGACCTTTGAAACATGAGAAAACTACGTAAATGAGATCGACTGCGACCTTGAAATGGCAATAAGCATCGGTTGTACTTTCATTGTTGCTATTCCTTGATCAAACAGACACATGTAATCTTATTCCGCTATAAATAGATATTTCAAAGGGTTTTCCTTTTTCAACACAAATCAAAGTGCACAAGCGATGTTTATAAACTATCCTTATTAGGAGTGACATGTAGTTTTCAAAGATATTCTTACATATGTCACATTCATATGCTTTATTTAAGTTGATCACTTGCATTTCAACATGATGTGACTTTACAGACAAAACTGAATTAGTGAACACAAATTCAACATAATTTCCTCTTTTGTGAAGAGTAAAAGTAACAATAACAGACAACAAGTAAATTTATAAGCAAGTCTTAATTTAGATTTTGTCGGCTTTACAATATTAATATAGAGACATATATGTGCACTCTTTGCATATATCAGTTTATTGTAATTTTTGTGTTTCTCTAATTGTGCTGTCATTTACTATTCTAGCATGGGATTCAACGGCCACGATAGCAAGTGTAGCAAGTGTACTCGTGATACTTGCGATAGGTGTTGTGATACTTGGCATTTTTCTCATATGTCGCCGGAAACGACGTGATGACAGACCCGATCCCATAGGAGGCTCGCAGGTTGACGTCAATATTAAATATGAAGGTCAGAAACACCAACAAAACATTTATTTTCATTTTTGTCTGAACGGTAATGTTCAATTTTTACTGACTAAAATAAAAATCTGGTACACATATAGCACTGACACAAAAAAATCACGGGGAGAACTTAAAGTATGGTCTACATTTTTCATTGTTTGACAATCGTGAGGAATTTTTCGACGTACCATATGAGAATAAATAGGATTCGATTTTTATTGACGTACAACGTGGTTTTTTTTTCGCCTCAGAAAAATTTTGATGATACAAGAACCCTTTTCCATATCATTAACATTGTCCATGTTTCTATAAAAAATACACGTTCTGTAGCTGAAAGGGGATCACTGATGTCAGAGAAAGAAAAAAAGGAAAGCATACCGGATCAAGGGCGCGAAGACGCACCAGCCTTTGATGCTAGAGATGAAGATTCTGATAATTACGAGGGATACGCCACTGAGCTAGAGATGATCCCTTTATAGGATACACGTCGAGAAATTGTGAGTTAACGTATTTTGTTAGCTGTTAGACAGTTTAACTTTGTCGAGGAGTCTTGGCTTAACTTGTGATGATTCGAAATATTAAACTTAGGATATTATACATATATATGCTACATCGTATATATTTTAGTGAAAAGTGCCAATTATAGCCAGACGACAGGATCTCCTGCCATTAGTTCATCTCAAAAGGCAGCGATCAATTTCTGTATTGAACAGTTTACTTAAATTGCAGTAACGATATCTGTGGTCACGATTTTTCTTTCTGCCTATGTAGAACTTCCCAGAAGGAGATCTCACCTATGCAGAGATAGAGTTCAGTGGCATTGTGTCCGGGCGTCAACTAAGACGGCCGAATCCAGAAGAGGAGACTGTGTATGCAGACATACGGACAAGCAAAAAGTAGTAACCCCAAGCTAATGGATAAAGTTTTATCGAATGATAATGTCAAACATTAAGTAGACAAATATGTGGGAATAAAGTGCTGTCGATGAAGCCGGCAATTTATACTGCATGAAAACCCAATAATACCCACTGTATTTATGTGAATTATTGTCGGTATTTTAGCTGAAGAGTGCATATACAGATGAAATAGTTAATGATCCATTGCTTGTATTCAGCAAGCCTATATTCGTGTGTATTCATGTGAATTCACAAGTATTATTCTTAAATACAGTCATGTCAATAGTGTGAATTTATCTGTACTATTGCATTTTAATGCGTTTACTTAGACTTGTTTCGCCATGTTAGTGTTTGTCAAAACTTGCCTAAGGTCTAGCTATTTATTGCTCTTCATGTAAATGTCGATATATTTCGTGGCATATTTGTATACTAATATACTAATATATTTGTATATTGCTCTTGGGCTAGATAAGATATGCCGCTTGTGTTCGAGCAAGACAATTGACCTCGTTCAGGATATTTCAAACATGACCCCACCGTGTCACCTCGGGTAAATAGTTTATGTTGCCGCCCTAGGGAATGGGCAAACTAAGACTCTGTGGTCAGCTATTCATATGTACAATGTCATGTTTTTCTTATAAGAATTCTGTTATTGACGAAAATCTGTTTACTGAAACACCGCGGTAAACTTTACAAATTTACAAAATTGATGTAATGATTAAAGTTCCATTAGCTGTATCTTCTGGCGATTTTTTCGATAGTTTTGATTGAAATGATCACTGGCTCATGTTGAATAGCCTGTCAAATAACAGAGAATCGCATATTATTCGGAAACATTACGTGCCCTACAAATAAATAACATGTGATTTTACAACGAAAATTTCAATTTTGTTCGGACAGAAATACAAACTCTGTTGACACGCGGATTGCAACGTTGGCATCACTTCGCGAGCCATTTACAGCAATGTCAAAATAAATATTCATTACTTATGCCCGGTACTTACGTCGTAGTCCATTGTCCGAGCACATTGCGTAGCCAGATGTCTGGCAATCCACG
Source organism: Ptychodera flava (assembly GCF_041260155.1). Lineage (NCBI taxonomy): Eukaryota > Metazoa > Hemichordata > Enteropneusta > Ptychoderidae > Ptychodera > Ptychodera flava. The sequence goes on from NC_091930.1 coordinate 28,053,068, forward strand.
ACGCAATGTTGTTTTGATCCCGCAATAAACGTGAACTTGTACATCTCGCGTGATCGCGGCGTCACCATAGCTGCGCTCTCCCCAGCACGTTGAGCATGCCAGAGGTCAACAAACGAGCTCGGAAGGGCAACACGTTTGAACAAAAATTAGCAGTTTTATGTGGCTATAACATCACTAATCATGTTTGTTCTTCGTAAAACAACATTTTGCAACAAATATGAGCCTCCAACATGAAATTTTCCGAGGTAAAAATGGTCAAAAGTTACAAATAATGGCCCTTTAACTTATACGATGTAAAGTCTATTCATGCCTTGATTTTATTTATTTTGATGCTATACTTCTGTCGATTGTTTTTGGATGTATGCGTTAACAACACATTTCGAAAACGTTCGATTTAATATGTCATATGCGCATAATATTCCATTGTTTTGCAGCAAAATTGTGGAAGATGGTAATGAGAGCAACGTGGATTACATGTGTTTAATAAACACAAGAATACATCACTAGTGACATATTGGCCATTCCATTTTATACAAATATAAAATAAATAACTAAATAAATTAGCAAAACAGAACAAATAAACTAATAGACAAACAAAAACATATAAACTCGTCGGTATTGTGTGTAGCACAATCGTAGTTCGGAGGAATTCGTCATTTAAGGGGGAGACCCACATTCGCAGACACTTTTCTTTAACCTGATTTTTTACCATTAAAATGAATCTTTAACCCAACATGTAGTATATGTTTGGGTAGGTCGACAGTTGAAGATTATAAAATTGTGAGAATATTTCAAAACCTGTTTGCATGTGTCTGTTTTGCTCAAAAATGTGTGTTTTTGAGTTTTTTCACTTAAAAAAGTGTAAGTACGAGAGGGTGATGGCAATTGGTGAGCCGTTTACTGCAATCAATAGCAGGGTAAGGTGTGTAAAAAACCGTGTCTTGGATTTTTGATACTCCGCTTTGTTTTTGCACAATTAGCCTTGAAAGTGAGAAGTGGTGGATTCTGAATAAATTAACGGCTTTTGTCCACGTTTGTCACGATATCTTTTGTTTTCGGAACATTATCGGAATTCTGAGATAGGGTTTTGTAGAAACAGTCAATAAATACAACCTGTGTAAAGATAAGGCTAATCCGTCAACGCGGCGCCAAGTTACACTCTCCAGAAGTTGCGATACATTGCCAAAAACGGAACGGAGTAAATCGCAGAAATGTGTATGCGACCCTTGGAGTCGCACAAAGTCAGCTAAAATTCCGGTTCGCTCACATTTTCGTTGGAAATTCCCAGCCCATAATGAAGTACAGGTCTTTTTACACAATTGTCTGAATTTGTGGTATGAATGAAATTATACATGACATGAAAATTGGAAGAAAATGAACACTGAAACGGCCAGTTCGCGGCGTAAGCGTTAGGCTTTATTTACACAACTGTCATTCCGAGCTAAATCTGGGGATAATCTTCTTGCTAAATACAAACTAGCGTATTAACTGTGCACTGTAGTGTACCAGTTAATATTTGATTATCAAGCGAAGAAATGGCTGGCTGCATATATACTTCGTAAAATTATGTGATTTTGCATGCCAAGTCCGTTGACATTGTGTTTTCCTCTCTTTTGGTTGCGCAATCGTCACCGCGATTTCAGCTTCCTGCCTGGAGAGAGAACACATGACAATGAATTTACAATGTGGTACATACCGACAAAGACGAATTCATTCAGACGCCGTGTTATGTACGTTAGCTTTTACGTTCCGTACTGCATATTGAAGTACGACCACAGTCCGCCTTGAACATGGCATGGAGCTAAAAACGGACAGCTACATGAACGCGGTTTCCGACCTCAGAAGCACCAGTGTCAGGCTAACTTTTTGTTGTGCCATGTTAGAACCCATCGTTAGGCTAAACTAAATATAACACCTGACAATATCTGGTATTTAAAACGATTTCCTAATAGAAAGATAAAAAGTTGGCGAAAAACGGAAATAAATCGATTCTGACACGAAACTTGAACAATTCTAAAAGCGACTTGTTTTGGCTTCGCGAGTGCCATGGAGGCGAGTACCTCAAACATATGTGAATCTGTGACCACGCTGATATTAAACTGAATGCGTCATTCTAAAATCGCGACGGTCGAATTTTGTACAAGTAATGAAATGCGTGAACTTCAATCAAACAGTTGAATATCGCGTTGGCTGATGTGTGGAAACGAGCATTCGTCGTTCTCCGGTGGCGACTATCCGTTGACTATAATAGCGACGATAGACAGGCCAGCAGCACGCTGTTTTTCAGCGTGATTGAGTTTATCCACAGGAAAAAGTAGTTGCTGATTCGAAAAAAGCACGTTCATGGTTGTTTAATTTTTGTCAAGTCATGGAAATTATTCTCTCATTTTCAATTTTGGCTTCTTTAAATTTATTGCATAAGTTTTATAATTACCCAATAACAATTCAATCGCAATGATTTTAAAGCTATACCGACATGAATTTGTGCTGTGAAATATCACATACTTTTCAATCGAGATTGATTTCGACCCTGGACTTCGACTCACATCATGAGCAAGTCCGCCAATAAAAGTTCAGTTGATCGAGACAAATTATATATGCTCTATGATTAGCTCCGGTACAGATTGAAAAACAAATGCTGGGTCAACATTGTGTTTACATTGTAAATCACGGCATCATTCTAAACCGTACGTGCAATACTCGCATCACGTTCCCTCTGTGTCAGCATAGAATTTACAAAACAATAAGCTCACGTTTCCAAACCGGGCAGAGCAGACACCGGCGCGATATTTTCTCGTTATAAAATTTCGAACTATTTGCATATTTCTAATTTCTACTGAGAGGAATGTTGCTCGCCCAACTGTCGAAACAAAAAGACGTCGCAACCATTTTCACAAAAAAGATAGAAAACTTGTGGTGACGTACGGAACGTAATCTTCATTTCATGCTTTACGTGTAAACCATAACCACCGGAGGGACGGTGCCGTAACGTAGCGGCATTTTTAACAATTTTGGTTGCCGGACTTCACTGGGCATTTGCAGATGTTAAAAAATCATCTGACATTTTTATCATCAGTCGCAATTAGTTCGGAGCGGGATTGATTTTGAATGTCGGCCTTTATAAGGTGCAGACAAACATGTAAACTTTTATTAGAAAAAGACGTAATATTTTGATTTTCGAAGTAGCCTAGTTTGATTGGGGCGGGGTCAGTTTTGAATGTCAGACTATACTTTTCATTTAGCCCACGTCATTTGTTAGCGGACACAAATGTACGTTTTGGTTTTCGGCGGCGATTAATTTTGAATGCTGGACTTTATTTAGCAAACATGTAAAGACAAAGACCTACTATTTGGATTTTCGGCCGTTATTTGTTTTGTACGGGAACAGTTCTATTAAATACGTGTTATAGGAAAACGAGGTAAAAATTACGTAAACTACAATGAGCAGCCTCTCTGTTGTGCGCAAGAAGTATCACCAGTTTTTATTCGAAGCTCAGTTTAGTGTTGAATGAGTAAGCGTTCTGCGTTACATTCCTCGCTTGCGACCATTTCCAGTTTACACCTTTTCAACGCATCGGAAACTGGAGTTTTAAGCCTGACTGTAACTATGACAATTTTAACTTCTCTCTCATTCCTGGCCATATGCTTGATATTTCGCTTTTGTGGACCATGCTTTTGCAATCGACGGCTACCTTCAGCATGTTCAGTAGCCACGATACTTCCTGCCGGCAGCTGGGAAGAAGACTGACGCATGCGCACTCCTCCGGACGGAATTAGCGTAATCTACTTACGCTCTTGAGATAGCATTGACTAATCTGGAAACCGTTAAGACACAAGAAAAACACGGCACGCGAACTGGCCTACAATGTTCATTTTTGTTAAAATTTAACTCATTTCCAAGTATGTTATGGTTTCAAACTTATCGTCCACTCAAAGGCCATATTAGACAGATTTAAAATTTACCATAAAACAAAAAATGACCAAAATCACTCACGGAAGGTGGGTCTACCCCTTAATGAAAAAATAGACAATATTATCCGAGTTCATTACAAAATGTTACTTACTCTGTTGCTATGCCCATGTCGATATTGTTTAGATATATATAATCAGTATCGACTTGATCCGAAAATTCTCTAACTGCTGTAAGTGTGATCTGTGTCGTTATTCAAAACACATATATTTGGTTCATTATTTTGCATCAAAAATATTTGAGACATTAAAGGCAGCAAAGTGGATCACTTGTGTTTAATAAACACAAGATATACGTACGTCATTAGTGGTATAGTTGGCAACTTTACATGTAATTGAACTCGTGCCGTAATGTTTTGTCTTGAATTTAAGTATGATTAATCACTTCATCGAATACGTATAACAAAACAAACAAACAAACAAAAAACAAACAAAAATAAAAAAAAAACTACGGAAATAAAACAAAAAAATGTAAGCCCATGGGCGTTGCATTTTAGAAGTTATCATCATTTTAATGAACATTTTAAACAATATTTATTTCAGATGGTCGGCACTATGAAGCCTTTTTGTGAGTAATTATCCTTTTTAATTGTATTTTGTTCTGTTGTCAACCATTACTTCGTCAAATAAAACTTATGATAAAATTAAGTCTGCGCCACATGGACCGATATATTGACTGTGAAACTTTTACAGTCGTTTCTGTCCATGACACATCTTGTTGATGGTTATTTTAAAGAATTAGGGGTAGTAAAAATTATCTGTCTTAGTTTTCCAAAAATCGAAAATCGCATTTTACCGACAAGAATTTAAACGGGGGTCGCGGTGATTTTGAATTTCAAGCATTATTAAATGTCGGTAAATTTGTTTTTCTAGGGCAAAGCTTTGCATGATGAGTCTAATTTATGTTATTGGTTCGTAAGACAATGTTTCAGCGTTTCACTTAGCCGAGCTTTGAGCAAATGTCTAAGCCTTTCACTTTTGAGGTGTATTTTAACTTACCAAACGGAATAATGTGCACTGGAGCCATGTGCGTCTGGTTGATATGTACTGAGAAGGAGACTTTAACGAGGAACGTAAGTGTTAACCAGTCTTTGTAAATGTTATGACCTTTTAAGTAATAAAATATCTATTGATAGTTAAGACTAGTCTAAAAATTTGTGTAGCATGGTGGAGGTAGTTACTTTCTGTAGATTGTCTTAAGTCATCAAAAATGTGCTGAAAATTTCTTATGATAAAAAGCAGAAATTTAAGACATGTATTTCATTACATTATCTTTCAACAATTGAACAACAGAGATAATTGGTAGCCGCATGTACTTGTTATTGTATAAATGAGATATAGCTTGTAAAGCTAACTGTACAAACATGGTAATTTCTCCGTTGATGTAAGTTTCAATTATTTTTATGCCGTTTCGATTGAAAAATATCTTTTTTTCTACTGATACCATTGTCATAATGCTGTTTTGCCCCGCCGTAAGTTAAACACTTCTCTGCAAAAGTCTGCTTCGTGTGTAATGATCAGGTATGGATCTTTCAAAATGTTTTCTGTGGATAAGTTTTCATTTGACTAGTGTAAGGTTTCTTGGCCGTTCAATAACAGTGTTAATAAATGAATAAAAATATAGGTAAATGTCATTGCTTTGTTATATGTGTGTCTGTCGAATCTTGATAACCATTGAAACTAAACAGCTACTTTAGTCCATGTTCATGTACCACACATGTGTAAATTAAACCTTCTGCTCTGACATGTTTCACTGCGATGACTATAAATTAAGACAATATTTCGTGATGTCACACAACTGGCCATAAAATCTAAAAGCTGATGAGTTTTGCTTTCACGAATGTTACAAAATAACCGTACAGGAAAATGTTTAATATAGAAATCAACAGCAAGGCCACAGAAACTTGCATTTGAACTTGCAATATTTAGAAAGTCCTCTTTCGACATCGAACATATAAATAGCGGGTTGTTTTTGAAGAGCGCACATTTACCTCAAAATTAAACATATACACTCATATATATTCTCATATTCAATGATGTGCACTCGGTCCAGTATATTCTTCGGTGCATGGTTTATTTGACAACATTAACAGGCCCTGTAATAATGACAATCCTTCGGAAATAACGACAATCGTCTTTGATTGGCATCCACTACTTATGAAAAAAATTTCATGTATATGGATAATGACAACAGCTACTTTACAAAATGTTTCGTTAGACCGTTCGCATAAAAGATCACTCTCCCTTGATGGAGTACCATAAATTTCATCATATGTAAAAACAATGTATTGTAGATATGGCTATGTTGTGTAAACTCTATTGGCTTAAGATCTAAAAGAACGAAATATTTTCACTGTGAACGATAATCTACATCGACGTCTACAACGCGAGATTTACTCAGAGGAGAGCCGGCAAATGAAACATATAAATTCCCATGCCGTCAATTGAAAGACCGCATTGTTTTGTTGTTGTTGTTGTTGTTGTTGTTGTTGTTGTTTTTCAGATATTTTTTGGAGGATAAATACACTCCAAATCATTTAATCACACTGTTTGTTGTCGTGGTATTTTGTACGTCGTCTGCAACCTTGTCCGCGATGACAGTCCAGTGCGGGAAAGATAGGAGAAATAACCGTGTCCGTAAGTCGGTAATTATCAGCAGCAAATATCGCGCCTGCACTATTTTCCCCCAGCATTCACAGTTAGGCATTCGCTGTTCATCGCCATAACAACATCGCACAAAGTGTCACCACCGTGGCGGCCTGTTTTAACAGGAGGTCAAGTTGCATCGTGCCAGCAATGTTGGCGGCGACTGATGTTTTGTGGCCGCATAAAAACGTAATTAGAGTTGTATTTGCCACATTTTAAAGTTGGTGACATTTCTTGAAGTAACGTTGTAGCCGGTGGTATTTTTTCGTATATTTCGACTGAAAAGGCTTTTGTTTTCTACCTATGCATTTTCAACTGGGTGAGAGTTGTCACCGAGGGGTCCCCAGCGGCTTTCAAAGGAAATTGATCTGTAAATAGTCAAAGATTGAGTTCTATGATATAATGGTAAAAACATCAACAATGGGAAAAGAAGCACTTTTAAAACTCAAAGCATCATTTTGCAAATAAAAATATGTATGCTCAAAAAACAAAGAAACAACAACAACAACAACAACAACAACAACAACAACAATAGTAGTTTGCTAGGTTGGTTGTTTAATGAGCTTGTAGGAGCGTTTCATTGCTGGTATGTACCGTGAAACCGTGAGTAATCATGCTAATAATACTCAAACATCTCTTAACTGACGCCTAGAAAATAATTGGTAGCTGAAATGATGCGTCAAAACGGTATGTACAAGTTGCAAAATATATGATGTGTGTTCACATGTTACCAGGTCATCGAATCAACTCTACCGATAACCTAATAGATACAAAGTCGTCACTGAAAAAGATTAACCTATACAAAGCAATGCAACCAGAGTGCCATCAACCAAATGGCATGAACTATTGCGCTGCACATGTGAATTTTCAACTTCAATGTATCAGCTAAACCAGATGAATACTCACGGCTTTCTGTATATTGCTGCAGACGTAACACAAACCATAGCTACAATAAATCCTCACTTTATGTAAACAAAAATAAATTAACATTGGAGATAGAAAAAATGGTCTTCATTCTGCTTTTGATGTAACATTTTGTACGTCTCTCGGGGAAATTTAAAACAGGCATAAGCCTGTTTGTTTCAAAATAAATAAAAAAAATCCTCACTCCACATACTGATTTTTCTATTTGCTGCCTACTTATTATAGAAATAACTGAATTTTGGTCCATGCTTGACTGCCTCTTTTTTATGATGTGTCAACTAATCAAAATAATAATACTTTCTCAGAATTATTACTATTTTTATGTGATGGAGGATTTAGCCGCAAGTGGTTTGGACTGTGATGTACTCGTTAGGTGACTTTGTTCCGTACCTTTTGAGTTCGAACCCGATCTAGAATTTACTAAATTTGTATTTCGTTCAGACCAATCCTTATTTAAACCTGCTGCAGGGTTTGAAGGCTAGGCTACAATTATTCTTGAAGTCATAGACTTCTACTTGTCTGTGTTGAACTAAATGATTCGCTATATCCTGACCAGGAAGAATTTCAATGATTCTTCTCCGGAATATCAGGACGGGAGATGATATACAGACTCTGAACACCCAAAGGATTACGTGATAGTACAAATAAACCGATCTTACAGGAGCTAATGGAAATATACGTGATTGTGTACGCCTATGCGTACGTGGCTTTGTGCCATGCCGTCAATTTGAATTACAAATTTAACCTATTAACTGCTGCAGAAGAGTGTATGGTTTACACAGATACATACTGATAACAGAACGATTGTATTTTTCTGTCCATATTCACTAGTTTGTCTGCGAATCGGGGGGGGGGGGACTCTCTCAATATGAAGTTATAAAAATCACAGTAGAAATGAACAAACCTGATTACAAAAAACACGCACATCTTCAGAGGAGCTTTGGATAATATTTCCTCTTCCAACAAACACTGTCGGTTTGCCAGGGAAAGAACATCTTCCAAATATACACAACCAGCTCCATACCTAATTGAAGGCACAACACATTTTCCCAAGTCGACGTCTTTTGCAGCCCATTCTACATTGATGACCGTTTGACGTAATCTGGCGAAACAAAATAATGTGCTTCGCAAATTGTATCAGACCAAGTCAGACGATCATTCTATTTACCGCACGCCGCTGCCTGTCCGCCACTGCATGTCCGGGCATGCATACATACACAAATTGAAGTACACTTGTAAAAGGATTTGTTTAATCTTAGGCATTTTTACAAGTGCGAAATTGTTACACTGTCTGCAGCCTAGCACTGTATGCTGCATTGAATCAAAACTGAATTGTAAAAAAAACACAAAAAAAACAGGTGCCACCAACCGGTAAATTTCATCAATTTCGCAAAATCGTCACGAAGTATTTTTGAAGGCTTATATACCAATTTTACTTATTTTTGACCTTGACCTAAAATTTGGAGGACTGAAAATTTGCCATTTCACTGAACTTTGATGCCCACTGCACTCCAGAATCGATAGTTTGCGCGCTGCCCTCTCCCGCGATAGTTCAAGCTCTCCACTGCCCTCTTCCTACTACTGAAATTCCCCATCGCCCTATAGATAACCACTAGGCAATCCAGATCAGTACAAAACCGTGCGAGCAGCTAGCAGTATACCTAGGAACATTGTTCCCCCTTTACGTTAGGCGATTAATTTCCCCGTCAAGTTCTATCATCAAACCACGGCTTTCCCATCTCTACGTATTTTCCTGTACCTAGTGTCGAAAATTCACTCCCCGCCCAATGAAAATAATGAATGATTTTTTTCCCGCTCACAGTAAAATCGATTTTCCCGCCCACTGATAAATTTTGAAATTTGCCCATTAGCTGAAAACACTGCGCAATAAGTCCTTTGTGCACGAAAAGCGTAGTTGGCGGTAACTGAAAAAAAGTATGGCATTTTTTGTCTGATTTTTTAAGCAAACACTGACAGGAAAGTGGTACCATACAGGTCAAAGGAGCATCCGGCCATATTGGTCACCCTACACTACGGATGTTTGTATTATCGACTATTGACATTTGAACGACCAAACAAACATCCGCAGCTGTCCATGTTGTTTTTGCACTTTAGATTATCCCAGGCTCTTGAAAATAGGACAAGCTATATTTTATCACAAGACTACACTGCTTTCATAGCAAAGATGTTTACAAGATCTTTGATGAATAGATGTCGCTCAAAGCACAACATAGATCTTGACTATTCGATCAGAACAGTGAAGGACAAAGTAATTAAAAAAAAAAAATTGGAGAACATAGGAGCAAGGGCAAACGTCTATTTACCGCTAATTCTTGAACCAAAACACAATAAAATACAAAACAGTACCATTCCTGACGTAAAAGTATGTACATTTAGAATATTCTGTAAATGAGGGCTACAAAGTTTAACGATGGCGCCATGTCGAGAGCTGAAACATTCAAACTACGAAAATGATCCAAGAAAGGACACGGGTCTACTTACGTTCAACGCTGTCGTAAAAGGGGATTAATATGTCTTTTAAACGGCAGGTGATATTGCCCTAAATTGGCCCAGCTTTCTTTTTGTCGTGTTTACATACCCCCCCCCCGACCCAAGCTTGACTGCTTAGTGTCAACTAACGAAAAAATACTACCATTTAGAGGTTGCAGCAGCATTAATGATATATAGTTTTTAATTCTGACTTCAATCCATGCAAACTCCATTATTGATCATAATATCAACCATGACGTCGGAAATTTAGAGTAAATCAATTCACACTAGAATACCAAAAACGTGTTTCAAACTTTACCCTAAAATTATCGTAATAATTCTTTAGCTTTCAGTTCCATAAACATACATGGCAACCATACAAGAGAACATACACATAATAAAATATATTTGGCAAAAGTGCAGTCATTCAAACTGCTCTCGATGTTTGAATGTGTCACATTTAATATTTCATTAGCTTTATGGTACACAACTTCGTCAATAATTGATAACTTAATTTTGTCATTTGAATAAAGAGTTTGACGATCGTAAGCAATGTCTGGGTATTGACAGAACTAGAGAGACAAGGGGCCTCAAGCTTCATGGCGCCGGGTAGGCTTTAAAGTATAATGTTGTTATTCATGAAACGTGTCACTGTACCCTTTCGCGATGGCGTATGCTGTAAATTATGCTTTCGGCGAACGTCTGACCTCCTCCCTGACAATGTTATAAATTTGATCCTTAAGTCAAATTCAACATCAACAGAAATTTCCGTCAGCCGTTGGGGAAATATTTGAATTGCGTTACTTTCTTGCAGACCAAGGATCGCCACTCGTGGACGTCAGAGCTGTTCCAGTTTAAACGATGCGGTTTTACTTGGAAAAGGAGCTAATCTGACTGCTAGCCGAAATTTACACCAGTGGAGACATATCCAGTATCTTTTGGATAAACTTGCACGTCAGAATTTGACTCGCAGACAGCGCAAAATAAACAAATACACGATGTTTCTGACGTCTCTGTTGACTATTGCCTTTCTTTTGCAATGCAGAGCAAATCCTGATGGGAAGACATCGTTTTTCAGCGGCCCAAGCCTATGGGCTTGGCCCCTATTGTTTATGTGGGCTATCAATCTTCTTCTCTTTGTTATTCATGTTCTCCAGTAACTGTTTTGCTCACATAGAACTAAAAAAAAACAGTCGCAAACTTCTCAAACTTGCTTGCAGTGGGCTAATAGTTGCATATGGGTGGTACTCTTGCACCTGTTGACTCGATTGATCACATGATCTGACGGCCATATTGGATTTCCAAAATCTTAAAATAGCTTCTGATGATGATCAAAGGGTCCGGCTGATTAGAAATTTAGTGTATACAAGCATGGAATTAGGTCTTTGAAATTGGTTAGTAACATAAATGGAGGAAAATAACTGGCAAGAATTGATACGTAGAAGTTCGAGAGTCTGAATATGTGACCCGAGGCTCAGATTACCTAATAAATGATACTTTCCACCAGTTCTTGACAAAAGCCAAAAAGTATTTGGATGTAGAGATAGGATCCTCATTAAGGCGCAGAGAACTTTACAGCAACCACTTTATCATTAATTAAACTGGAAAGATTTAGTGTATATCCATTATTTTCAATGTGTGTACGTTTTTAGCGTATGGCTTGCGTTTAATTGTACGGCTAGTAGTAAATAATAATTTACTTTATAACATTATAAATAAGAATACTTTTATACACCAGTTTATAGACGGTGACCGTACAAACACGTCTTAGCCATTCGTAGCCACAAACAACTCCCGTCTTCGATGATTTCAACCATCAGGACCATAATCTTTCACACTTTTACGCTAGCAGCATTTGTCAAGTTCGCACCACAAGCACCGATTCAAGAAGACTCCTTGAACACAAATATATCACCATTTTCATCACACTGACACCTAACGTTATTAACAACATTTATCGTTAAGCCCCCAACCCCCTCCCTATCCGTCGTCCCTAAACCTCTCCGGTGTCTTCTTTGTACTTCAGCTAGGGTACTAACTTACCTCGCCCTGTCCTTCCACCAAGGGATACATATTCCACTGCCACTAGCGCATTCCAGCCTAAAACTTAAGCCAATTAAGCACACTTAAAAATAGGAAGGGGGGGGGGTCCGACCATACTACCTTTTCCCGCCAATTTCAATTCTACCTGTTTGTCATAGCAGTCAATTCACACTCCCCTTCCATATGTACGTTCTGCCAATTTCCACAACGCTTCCTTTTTTTCCGAATCATCAAGTCTTCTAGTTTACATTTTCTCGTTTTCTTATATTTTATTCTCGATTATTCTTGATTTGTACACCTTGAGCTCGTTTACCTATCACGCATTGTATTTATTGCAGTAACTTCTTTGCGCTATACCTTTTTATCCATCAGTAAAAATCTTATTCTCATTTTATTTAGTTTTATCACTGTATATGTACATTTTATTTTTATCACAGTTTACCCTGAGAAAGGCGACCTGTAGTGGCGCTGCATAACCAGAATTTTCATAACAATTGTGCATTTTGTGATTAAAGCATGAAATTTGGTAGGAATGTAGATCACCATAATATAAATCAATTTGGATACCGAGCCACCAAAGGTTGAGCCTCGTTCTGGTGTGGCGGCCATTATCAAATATGGCGACCATCAGTCACTATAAAATCCTGTAGTTGCTGCTCTACGGATAATTCTCTGGAGAATAGAGGACGTATTTCCATCATAAATGCCCATTTAGATTACTATTTTCATATTTTATTGTTTTAAAATCAATTTGGTTACCAAGCCCTAAAGCATAGAGCCTCGTTCTGGTGTGGCGGCCATTTTTAAACAGAGCGATCATCAATTACTGTAAAATTCCATAGGTGCTTTTTACAGACGATTCTGTGGTGAATAGTGAATGTATTGCCATCATAAATGCATATTAAGATTTCTTATTGTATTTTTTATTGTTTCTTTACTTTATTTTCTCAGAAAAGCGGGTTTTCTTAATAAAATTATTGACAATATGGCTGCCACAAGGCCTAAATAAAATATTCAAAATTGCAAAATATAATGTTTTTTGACGATGAGCAGCCGTTCGCTCTTCTGTACAAGTAGACTAACAGTGGGTACTGTTCAGAGTTTTTTTTTATTTATTCTTATTTGTAATCGTTGATGCACCAGTTTTAACCATTTTTAGGGTTGTAGCTGGTGCGTGTTCATCACACGTGCGACACTCACCAGGTTTTGCAAAAGATTGGCCTAAATCGGCCCATGGCTGTGTTGAGGAGGGTATGAAGCGTCCAAGTGTAAGAACAGCCTGTCCCATGTTCTGCCAATGGATTTGGTGTTCTTGAGTACAACGTTGAATATGTGCAATATTTTGACATTCTAATTATCGTTTCTAAACTTTATAATTAGCCCTTGACGAGTTTTGCAGAGCGTTCTTAATCGTAATTCCTAACATGGAAAATTGTGCAGGGGATTTAACCCAATCTCTCACTCTTGTTCATCTACATTCATAAGTAGGCCTACATACAAAATAGCATGATAATATTTACTGTGTAACAAATCTTAAAGTTTTAAAGTTTTGGAAAAATCTCTTATATATCCCAATAATTGTCAATGTTAGAGATTTAGCATGTACACTACAATTAGTAAATTAGTGGCGCCTATTACAATTTACCATGTGGAGAACACGAACATATTTTTATATTTATTATACATCTACCATCGAGAACAATAAAATTTAGCGTGCGCTAAAAAAGCCGTACGGAACGCGCGCCCGTTCCGTATCACGTACGGTTTCAAGGCGCCCCATTCCCTGCGGCTGTATCTGCGCGTTCACTGTAGAACGGTTTCAAGGGACCCCTTGGACGAGTGCCAAAACGAGTCTCGCGCACAGAGACGCGTTATCTTCCGAATGTAGCCATGCCATGCACTACATGAATTATGACGAGTGTTGGTACTATGAGTACCAATTTTCGAACATTATTTATGACTCGATCTTTTTGCAACATTTGTTTTCCGTGTTCGCTTGTTCATAATAACATATTAATTATTAATAACTATTTATATTTCCATCTGAACGTAAAACTAGTATTTTCAAGATAAAGTGCATTGCCGCTGTTCTTATATAAAACACCAAGGGTGGACAAAAACCGGACACCTGAAAGAAAACTGCTCTGTACGTCAATCAAATTCAAACGGCAACTGTCATTGGACAGCTGGTCCGTGGTTCATCTAGTCTTGTTCCCTGACCCATTTCCCCGGTAGAGGGCGTGGGGAAATATAGGGTCAGGTACCGGGTAGCCATCTTGAACAGAATTTTGTTCAAGATGGCGGAGATTAGTCACCTGACAGAACATGCTGCAACAAATATGGCCGCTACCATGAAAACGCCGGTCAAAATTCGACTGGATCAGAATTATGTTCGAACACTGGTATCCAAACCAAAAACATTGGCACACGAGACGGGAAACATAAACTGATTGGATTAATCCAGAAGTACGGGGAAATAGAGGTGATTAAAGGCTGGCTGTGATATCGCAGCAGTACTTGTGGCGTGTATCGAACGCGCAAGGGTCATTGAGGTCATCGCCCACTGTGGCGTGACCCCAATGACCAGAGCACGTTCGATACACTCCACAAGTACTGCTGCGATATCACAGCTAATTGAAAGCAAACTTTGTTGGAACTGTGAACGACGATTGATTTCAATGGATAGAATGGTGTCCGAATTTCGTGAAAAATGCCAGGCATCATGTCGACATTCTAAAAGTAAGAGGTGTGCTAAATCACAGTGGCTAAATCATGGAGGTAAAAAGTCTTTCTTTCTACCTCCACGGCTTTGTGGTACAAACAAGAAGTTGGTGTCAATTAAGTGAGCCTGAAAGTGCGAAACCTACGAAAAATGAGCAAAAGTTACAAGTGTTACTTTCATCCAATCAGAGCTTGTTTTATTTTAACCCAATAGCGTCCATGTTTACATTAGCCGGTACCTGACCCTATATTTCCCCACGCCCTCTACCGGGGAAATGGGTCAGGAACCAGACTATGATTCATCGGAACGCGTACGGTCTGTACGTTACCGTGTACGACTCGCGCTCCAACCTTCGTAAAAATCACTGAAATATGTAAAAATGACCAAAAAGATAATCCACACTTCACATATTGTTAGACAGGCACTAGGTTTAAATAGTTGTACGCATATGTCTTACTTTAATGCCATGAAACAGTCGAAAACTGTTCGAGATCCATACTCCGGGTTAAACTCTGGAACGTCGTTGCAATGTTTATATTTGCACATACTTACGTCATAGGAAAGCGGACACTTCATAGACATTCAGTAGTCGAGAAATGTATAGTGACGTCGCGGTGTTCAATTTGCATACAGAGCAGTTTTCCCTTCGTTCAAGCGGCGAAATTACACTCCGTTTCAAATGACAGACGCACTACTTGGTAAAAATACAGGGAAAATGTTTTATTTGACGTAAGAAATAGCCATAACTATTGGTTTTGTTGGTATACAACCCGTTACAATGTAGATATTCCCAAACCGTGTAGTTCAGTGCCCACCCTTTGATTTTCTTATGAGTGAGAGTGTGTGTACAACTATTCATAGTACCCACATTCGCCAAAGGTTGCAGCGTGTGCTCGGCAAATAACGAGTCCCTGTGGTCTCGCGCGCCCTCTGTACATACGTATTTGTGTAGTGCACACACTCCAAAACTTGCAGAAGCGCGTCCGAGGTAGCGTTCCACACTGGCGCGATAAAATTGGAAGAAAAATTGTTGAAATTGCACGAAAACGATCACTACTCCGACATTTTGATGCCCCGATCAGGAATGTAAGATGTATAATAATAAGGTTATTACGAAAAAAAAACCGCAAAGGATGCACTCGGACATTGGCGCCGCGCATCGCCCTCCGCTTCGCGTCGGGCGATACGCGGCGCCAATGTCCTCGTGCATCCTTTGCGGTATTTTCGTAATAACCTCATATTATTTTTTGGCTAAATATATTATGTTTTATACATTACCTTTCGTAATTCATTTAACATAAACCGATCTCGTGTAATTTGATATAGATTTCATGATGTAAAAATTGTTTTAAGAGTTATTTAACGTCACGTCAATGTTCTATTGCATAAATATAGATTCATGCCCATCATATTTTGAACATCGTATATTTTGGTACTAATTTCTTGATAGTAAATAATTTGTTATTCAAATGCAAAAACGGGGTACCATAGTCATTAAATGGTATTACTCAACTTTCTTTCGTTTTAACAAACATGAAAGGTAGGGAAAGCAAAGCTTAAACACAATCCTACACTTTTGTCAGTGATGTCCGTGCTTGGCACTTCCTGGACCTGTGCTTGCTTTTGCATGGCTTGTCAGCTGGCGAATATTTTATTCCTTTCCATGGTGTTTACATAGGCTAAGACAAGTTTAAACGACAGTTGTGAGATTAAACATAAACATCAGAGAGTTTACGTAGTCCAGTATTCACAATAAACAAATTGCACATTCAGTGATATACAATAACAGCAAAGTTATTCCCAAATTTTGAACGGTTTGAACATGTCAGCGTCATGCTTTTAAACTATAGAAAATCATTTTAAACTTGACTTAATTCTTAAAGATCATAAGCGATAATTAGATCTGCTCAACATCAGATATATCGTGGAAATTTTTACTGAAGAATGCCCTGCTAAACCTGAGCTAATTTATAAAGTTTTAAAAGATAATTAAATCAACTAAGTATCGAATATCGGACATATCAAGGTAAAGGTATTTAAGAAGGATAACTAACTTCTGCATATGTATGCAGTCTAGAAACTATCATTAGAGCAGTTAAGTATTATGTATATCCGTAGTTTTTTTAATGGAGAAAGCCAAGGTATCTGACACACAAACCAAACACACACACACACACACACACACACACACACACACACACACACACACACACACACACCTACACACACACACACACACACACACACACACAAGCACACACATACAGACAGACAGACAGACAGACAGACAGACAGACACACATATATATATATATATATATATATATATATATATATATATATATATATATATATATATATATATATATATATATAATTATTTTTCATACAAGGCATGGCCTTTTATTACATGTCTAGGTGAAAGGGTTGTAGAATTTGACATAAGCAGTGACATGAATTTTAAATAAAGTTTAGGGTATGTGGTAAGTTTTGGTCCTGTTTTATAAAAACAGTGGAAGATATTGCATATTACAATGTGTCATCTTAAAGAAGAATAGGAGGCATGCTTAACAAATAAGATGCGATTCACAATACTTTGACTTTAAGGTACCATTCAGAACATGACCGTAACAGCCATTGCATCCAATAGTTTTGCTGTTAAAAGTCTATTCATATTTTGACATATTCTTGCAGCAATTTAAACATATTTCATACAAAGCGTTGCCCTTTGTACTATGTCTAGGTACAAATTAGTAGAATTTGAGATAAGCGGTGACAGTATTTTGCAATATAAAGTTGGGGTATGGGGTAAGTTTAAGTTATATTTTATGAAAACTATGAAAGATATTGCATAATCAAATAATTCAACTGAAAGAAGAATAAAATTACTTTCCAATGTTACCCTATAAGCCTTGTTATTAAAAAATAAGCTCAGCAGATGACTTAAAAAGAAGACAGGTTTATCGACAACGCATTCGAGTTGGCAATATCATGATTTTGCGGTACCCTTCAACATATGATCGGTAGAGCTATAGCATCCCAATATTTGTATGTCAAAAGTATATTTCACATGATTAACATGTCCCTGTAACAAATAAAACAGATGTCATACAAAGCATTGCCTTTGTATTATGCCAAGGTAAAACATTGGTAGAATTTGATATTCGCTATAATTACATTGCAAACTCTGGGGTATCGGGTAAGTTTTGGTCCTATTTAATAAAATAATATATGGAAGATAATGCATATTTCATATGCCATTTTAAAGATTAATACATTTCCATTCTTATGATACCAAACAAGTCAGGTTATTTAAAAAAAAGCTTAGCAGATAACTTACAAGTACTACCAGAAAAATGCACGTGGGTATGCGCAAAATGGTTATTTTGCAGTACTCTTCAAAACACGACTGTAATAGTTATTGTATCCCTTTGCTTTTCTGTTAAAATTTTATTTCGCATTCTAGGGATCCCAAGCTTCTATAAATGCAGCTTTGTTATCCTAGAGGTGCATGTAGACCCCTCTAGCCTACGGAATAATATTCTTGACTGCGGACATATTGTCATCCTTTGATAGGTCTAATTCCGTGCAGTTTATGCACAAGAATTGTGTTTTTATCTCTATTTACCCGTTTAATAAGTCAGGCGATGAAGAGAAGTTGGAAAAAGTTACAAATCACTCTTCCCATAGTTTCGTATTGAAAATATGCAACCAAAATACTCAAAATTATTCAAAATTATTCTGCACTTGACGTTTACTAGATGGATAATACCTTGTCTGGCGCTCATTTTGAAAAAAAAAATGGCTGCCATGGCAACGCTTCAACATATTTTCATAAATAAAGACACATCTGAGCCAAGTTTGGTGGTTTTATAACAAAATGCACATGGATTTGCCATGCCGCACCTCTGCTGATTTTGGTTTTGTCCGTCCATACAAAATTAATTTATTTGTCAATGAAGCAGTTCCTTTTTTGTAGGTGATGAACTCATAATATTGCAACGAATGGAGCCTCTGAAAACTTCCTTAAATGTCTTAGTTCTACGTACCTTTTGCTGATCACCTCAAATACAAATACATTTCAATTGTGACTATTTGAACACTCGGCATTCGACAAGAATTTACAAAGAAGAAGGAGAAATCTTCTTAAAGGGGCATTATTTGTAACTTTTGACCAATTTTCCCCCCGGAAAATTCCATGGTGGAGGCTCATATTTGTTGCGAAATGTTGTTTTACTAAGAAGCAAACATGATTAGTGATGTTATAACCACATAAAACTGCTAATTTTTGTTCAAACGTGTTTCCTTTCGAGCTCGTTTGTTGACGCCTGGCATGCTCAGCGTGCTGGGGAGAACGCAGATATCGTGACGCCGCGATCACGCGAGATGTACAAGTTCACGTTTATTGCGGGATCAAAACAACATTGCGTCGTGAACTGCCAGACATCTAGCTACGCAACGTGCTCCGACAATGGAATTTGACGTTTTGTACCGGGGCAAACGTAATGAATATTTATTTTGAAATTGCTGTAAATGGCTCGCGCAAGTGCAGAAGAATGCCTACGTTGCAATCCGCGTGTCAACAGAGTTTGTATTTCTGTCCGGACTAAAATTTAAATTGTCGTTGTAAAATCACATGTTATTTAGTTGTAGGGCACGTAATGTTTCCGAATAATATTAGATTCTCTGTATTCAGGCTATTCAACATGAGCCAGTGATCATTTCAATCAAAACTAACTGAAAAATCGCCAGAAGATACAGCTAATGGAACTTTAGAGATAGTTCAAGATGATTCGCAGACCCCTGATTCGAAGAATATTAAGAATACTTATTGTACCCTGTTCAGAATGCACTGCCAGCTGCATGAACCTGTTCCAGCTTATTATACGTAAGAGCTTTATGTGCTACCAGAATGACTGAACAGGAGAATATGATATGATCAATCCATTTATGATTTTTGTGTATTATCAATATTTTGTTTTTAATTTACAGATATTCGGGACTTTGAAATCTTCTCTCCGCGGTGACTTTAATCAGTTTATAAAAAATGAAAAATAGGAAGGTTAAGAAGAATGTTTAAAGAAAAAGCTGATCAAATAATTTATTAATATTTATTAAATATCTGTTCCCTGGCATCAGGTGTCTAATGTGTCTGTGATCATGGTTTGACTTCCTAAAAATATTGTTAGAAATCATAGTGATGATACTGAAGATAAACCTGTCCGTGCAGTTTTTATATCAAATGATTGAATCAAAAATAAAGTAGAGCAGTGTGTAAGAGTACAATATACTCTTGTACACTTCTCTACTTGATTTTTGAATTTTGAATATTATTTTTTCTGTAGAGGGGGAGATTTACTCAGAATAATCTTGCCACATGTGTAACATTAGCTGAGGGTCATTTTAAGTCTCTTCGAGTATAAACAGTTGTCACCACCTGATGTTTTCTAAAATATTTTTCTTTCTTCGAGTCAACATAGGAATGGCGGTATTATCGAATTTTAAATCTCGTCAAATGTCAGTAAAAGGTTTGTTTCGTACAGAATTTCGACCTCTGATTTATATTGTTGATCTGGTTAAGAATGGTTAATATTCCATTGATTTATGGCTTTGCCAAAGGCAGAGACTTTCACTTTCGAAGCACAAACTATATTCAACCAGAAACGCTTAAATTCACTGACTTCAGTAATATGCGTCCGGCTGATAAGTAAGGCCGAATTATCAGGTGTAGAATTGAACAGCACTAGACTTTTGTGCCCAAGCATTGGACGGACTGAACAAGTTCTACTATAAGATGGAATGTGATGGCCCCTTTACTCTTTGTGCTGTTAGAAATGATGTTATCGGAGTGGTAATATTGGCCATGAGTAGTAATCGTATATTAGTCTCGGCAACATTCTGTTTCCAGTTTTTAGTGATTACATATGGTAAGTTTACACTTGAAATACATTCGAATATTTTTTTCTCGGTACACCTAATTGGGTATGTTGAATATAAAACACACTAGATTCTGTTTTAAAGTGATATAAGGTCAATACAAAAATTACAGTGAACGATGCACGGGCGTATCGCCCAACGCGAGGCTGGTGACCATGATGTGACACAAACATCCAAGCGCATAATCAGTTACGGTGTTTTCGTAAAAATATTAGCTGATGCAACTTACGTTAGTGACCAGGCCTTAATTCTTTTCTGGCGCAATGTGCGTTAGCTCTGAGGTGATCGCGAAATTAAAGAAGCACATTTTGGCAAACTGACATGATATTAACCGTGGGATGTGAACGCGATGGCCTTGGCCATCTGTTTACCGTATGCAAAAAGACCATGGCTAGCCAAGGCATAGCTGGTATCTCGGCGAAGATTTAAATACACAATTGTTACTTAGAGGACTTAACTGAAACTCGGCCTTGAACGTATCAGTGACTGACTTTATATAAGGGCTTTTCTGAATATAGCAGCAAGTAGGGGCGAACATGAGTATCAAGGGTCGCTGTCAACTACATGCCGAGAGTTCCATAGCAGCTAGCCGCTACTTCAACCAGCCACCGTATTCCTCGTTGTGAGGATTACAGACTCGTTACGCTCGAGTGTTTTGGAAATTCATGTTTATGTAGGATTTTCTGCAAAGTTTTACATATGAAGCAAGACTTTAATAATTTTGGCGACGAAGTTGATAGGCCGTGCGCCTTTACAGCGTAGCGTTTATCGTTGCCAAGGAACGGCCCTATAATAAACATTAGTTGACGGAACAAAGTCTCGTGCTCGTCATTTATTTGCGATAAACTTTAACTTGATATTGTATAATGGAAGAGAAGACAGACTTATTAAAAAAAGAATGACGGAATAGTGATTTCTGTCAATGTCACTGTCTGTCTGTGTGTCTGTCTGTCTGTCTGTCTGTCTGTCTGTCTGTCTGTCTGTCTGTCTGTCTGTCTGTCTGTCTGTCTGTCTCTCTCTCTCTCTCTCTCTCTCTCTCTCTGTCTCTCTCTCTCTCTCTCTCTCTCTCTCTCTCTCTCTCTCTCTCTCTCTCTCTCTCTCTCTCTCTCTCTCTCTCTCTCTCTCTCTCTCTCTCTCTCTCTCTCTCTCTCTCTCTCTAATCCATTGAATATCTGTAAATTTGTTCTTCGTACCGTCGATGACTACGTGTATGCAGAGAACGAAAGTAGCATACATGTACAAGGTTTGGCTTTACGCTTTGCTGAAATCATCAAATTTGCCAAAGACCGTGTAAACTAAGTTGAAAAACGCGGCAAGGGGACTGCAGGGCCGCCCGACCTGAATAGTTGGATAGGGACCCTCTTTATCACTTTGGCTTTGCTGATATAATTGATCAGGGCAAAATACCTCCAAAATTGAAATATTCATTTTTTGCTGACAAGCTTTCGGCCTGTCCCACACGGAAAACATCAAAACATCACTGGGCAAATTATTGATATATATATATATACACATATACTGATTCTGTACATCTGTCAAATACGTGAGGTATACACGTACGTATAGCTAAAAAATGCAAAACTACAGTGTACACTTCAAAGATTTACATTACGTATTCTCTTAATCTGCTAAGATAAACGCTACGCATATCAACGTATCCAATTGTTCCATGTACAAAGATATACGCTACGAACCACAATCGATATTTTGTTCCTTATACGTCAATACATGTAATTATATCATATCATGCTACTATGCGCCATTCTGATTGGACGAGAGCTCATTCCACCGATGCCAAAATGCTGTTTTGAGCAGTGTTAAAACGGGCCCCTAACCCAGAATTTCGAAAATTGTCCGTTGGTGCATGTGACCGTACCGATCTCAACTAATCCAAAATAGTCCGCTTTGTTTCAAATACCTAGGTGCGAATTTCTAGACACATATAAAAGTATGTGTTTGTAACTCACCTCTTGGTGAAAATCTGTTGAGGTCAATGACGAAAAGCACTTCTGAAGCAACACATTTTGGTTTGATGTACACAAATCATTGCATTTGGGCAACTGGGCACCTTGCACTTTTGCTTGTTTCAGCAGGAGTTTACGGCGACAAACAGTTCTTTAAAATGAGGCTAGTATTCGTTCATACACAAAAAATTGACACTTCCTCACAGTAACGGTATGTTGGACATTTTTTTGCCAAACTTTAGGCTGTAACAGACGAGGATGTTTGAACGATGTGTACCAAGAAGTTCAAAATAACAATGGGATAACTCCTGGTGACTGCGACGAAAGTTGACATCAAATACTACAAGCAGTGCCAGCGTCCAGCTCTCGCTTAATCGGGCAGCACACTCTGCAAAACTGTTGATTACAGTTGCTCTCATCCAAAGTCTAGATTATTTCAAAACTGCTTATTTACTGGTACAAGAATGTCCAGATTATCCATAAAGCGCCTGTAACCTCAATGTACCACGAATTAGTGTTGCGATTGTCGACGCATTGGTACAAAATATGACAAATCTATTTTTAGTATGCCAAAACAACCAGGACTATTGTTCTTATGTAAATTTACAAAAATTGTTACTTTTTCTCGTTATTTTAACTTTTGACTCATTTTCTGTGTCCGCAGCAGGTCGCAAGTTAGTGTTCGCGTAGCATGTGAATAAATTACAATGTTGATGAACGTAATGCGTATGTTATCGTGCGTCGGTTGTCACCGTAATTCAAACTGTATTTAAAAACGCTCGTTCTCGGGCGCTGAATTTCCGAAGTTCGATCTCTCATACGTCCGTTTTCAGCATTTTGGGCTTAAAGTGACGAAAATACCCAAGCAAGGCAACAAAGACACACAGGTGAATATAATATAATAGCAATAACCCCCGTCGCAGTCGGGTATACACTCGATTTTGGTACAATTCGCTCAATATAGCACTCCCCTATCGGCTCGTGCTATATGTCGCGCATTGCACAGCCGAGGGGCCCATATGTAAGGTCAATACAAACCTGTATCATGGCCGTAAATGGTTTATCATATACCTTATGGAATGAAAAATATGTAGTTTACACAATACCAAGCCTTGCTTTTGGGATAAAATTGCGTTCATTCCTATCTATGTATCTTTTTCAGAAAGTGATGGCCACTTTCAGTCGCAGATTGACGTACGTAATGACGTCATTTGTTATACATATTATTGTAATTTACACTGAACAGGCACGCACTTAGTATTTACACTGAATTACACAAGAATATATAAATAACGGACGACGCGCTGACCATTAACGTTTATTTATGGGCGCCGGCGAGAGGAGAGCAAAAAATTGACGGGCGAGGCTTGTCGGGCCCGTTAATTTGGATTTCCTCTCGCCCGCCTAGATAAGTAAACATTAATGGTCAGCGCGCAGTCCGTTATTTCAACTATATTATCAACGAACCCCCCAAAAAACGTCAACATTTGCGCAAATTTCCCGTGCGAACGACAACGGGGCACCAGAACCTGTCAGTGATTAGTAAGCGCGTTGCAAAATTTTTGCAAA
Organism: Ptychodera flava; assembly: GCF_041260155.1. Taxonomy (NCBI): domain Eukaryota; kingdom Metazoa; phylum Hemichordata; class Enteropneusta; family Ptychoderidae; genus Ptychodera; species Ptychodera flava. The sequence continues at coordinate 28,077,332 of NC_091930.1, forward strand.
TCCGGAGGGGTTTTTTTGGAAAAAAGCGTCTAAACTTGGCCCACAAAATACACCATTTTATTTTTCTGTTGATTATGATCTTTCTACAAATCACAATTTTCATTTTAGCCGTAAAGTTACTATGTTTACGATATTATTCATATTCACGGGCATGAAAACGAACCATTACTGTGTATTTTTGGGCAGTCACGTGGTTCAGCTCGACCAATTAAAACGCAATGGACAGGGCATGGTAATATAATTTAAAAATAACAACCAATGTCATCGGCTCCACTGTCGCCCCTACGATCTGAGTGTCTGAGCATACGTTTTCCTAATCTCGCGCTGGCTTTGTGTACGAATGGAACGTTTGCAGATAACAACGCCTAGTAACCAGAATGGACTCGGCGGTAGTTCAGAAATGCAGGCGATTGCCTATATTTGGACGCACTGTGTCTGACTGCAAGTTTTGAATGTAGTGCACTGTTGTTAACAGTAAAACGTTCTGAATACAAATGTAGGCCCGGGCGTACATCCAAATTTTGGCACCGGGCAGAGCCGTGATATGCAAAAACATGGATGTGAGGCGCTTTCCCCATAGCTTTACACGGCAAGTGAATCAAGGTTTTTTAGAATGGTAGAAGATCAAAATTAATACAATGTATGTATAAACCACAAATGACAATACCGTTTTAATTGTGAGTAAATCCCATCGTGAAGCAATGAAACATAAAATCTAAGGGTATGTCACAACTATTTAACTTAAATCTCAAAAAGCAAGATGGAAGACAATCATTTCTCATCTTTGTTGTCTTCTACCCTACACAGCATATACAAATACATAAAATGCAATTCTAGACTTATTTATATTTTTGCCTTTGATACAATGCATTAGACAAAACAATTGTTACAATCACATATTATTAAATGACTATACTTTTCATTAAAAGTAGACCTCTACCTTAATTTTTATTGTCTTTTTTTCTGTGAACAATAAAAGCGGCGCCAAGAACATGAGCTGGTTATTCATTCTCTGTATTATCCTATTCAAGTCTTCTAAACAATGTCTTTCTCAAGGTTTTGCTTCAGTTTAGCGCTTTTAAGAGGGTATTAAGCGAAATAATAAATGCCAATCACGTTTATAATTCTTTTGCCCCTTTTCTGATTTTTTTCAACTTTTCCTCAATTTTGCTCTTGATATTTAGACCTGGCGACGTCTTAATTTTCAATTATAACTCAACTTGTACCTAAACATAATAAACATAATCAGTGAAGTAATTAGAACTCCTGTTTCTGATTCACTTTTGCTCTTACTGACCGATACCATATCGCGTCCAGGTTGTTTTCGACAAATAGCATCGCGTGTATGATACATTAGCGTAGTCCGACCAGAAGATGACGCATGATAAATTATCATCTACAGATACAGTAATGGCAGATACCAAGATAATTGCTTATTCGCACTCACTTGGGTCTCTTACATGTTGAACGAATTATATCTGTCATCTAAAACCAGCAAGATTTATTTTCTTATCTCAGATAGACACTCCTTGTCCTACCTAATCAAATGTAAAATTACACAATTTGTTACATCTTTAAAAAAAAAGCTATTTTTGTCATACCTTCTGTCCTCAGGTGCTGATTTTTTTACAGAGAAACCAGGAGATACAGTTGTTTATCATGGCGACGACACACAACTAAACTGCACATTTAAAGAGATAATAGAAGATAAAGCTTGGTTACATAAAACAAGTCGTATATCAATGGGGGCAAATGTACGGGGTTCAACAGACCATTATGGAGTAATTATTAAAGGAGATGTGTACAACTTACAAGTGTTCAACACAACACAGAGTGTATCTGGGACGTATACTTGTAAGTCACAACAGAATGAGAATAAAAAATCATCTGCTGAACTTTATATCATAGGTAGGTATAGATACACGTATCAAGTATGTTAAAGGTATGAAGTCGCTTAGTCGGCCATTTTCTTCTTTTTCAATGACAAAATACTTACTCAAAATCGATAAGTGATCAATGAAGTGACCATTAATTTAAATCATTGATTTCATTTGAACCAGCGCTATCCTGTTTGGACTCAAGCCAGTAAACAATTACCCATGCTACTTTACGTGATCGTATTAAGACAAGTGGCTGGCCTATGACCTGCACAGCAGATAACGAGGGAAGAACGCACAAATTCGTACAAATACACGTCATATGACCGTAAAATATTGAAACTTCAAAATGCATCTTCTTGTAAATTTGATTTAGCTGACGAATGACACGCTCGCTAAAGTTGAATGAAATCGACAACCGTCGAAAACCGCCGACAAAGTGAAACACTAAATATTTAAGTTTACGAAACTAGGAAACATCGTTATCTATATAACTTTGTCCTGCAGCCGTATGCACAGAACTGTTCATCACGTTATCAGTCAAGACTGTCACGTGCCCTGCTGCATTACATATTTGTTTTGGATCACAGACAAATAGAGAAGAAATAGGACTAGAAACGGGTATTGTTCATGGCATGAAACGGTTACGTAGCCCATCCATGGTCGCCTCGCGTCAGGTAACTCTCGCCTCTCTTTTCCGAAGAGTGCCGACCATGCATCCTTCGGTAATTTTCGGATTATCGCCAATTGTTAAGCGAAAGTATGTTCGGCAAAGTTTGTGTTGTTGTTGTCGTGTGGTGCTGAGCGGAATTGGCATGCTGTCGAAAACAAGAGTGTTTTGAGTTTCAGGAAAGTGATTTTACCATTTTAAAATTCCTCTCATATTTTTATGAATATATAATGAGTGTGTTTGAACCAAATTTGAAATTCTTTTATCGATACTGTCTGGTTTTACTCAATGCACAGTACTGTAGATTTCCAATAATTCATTATGATTTCTATCCTTAGAGATTCCTCAGAGAATGACCCCTTCAGTTTGTCATAACTTGCTGTCCAAAAGCATGGCATTTGTAGTACCTGCAGAATGCGACTTTTATGGTTTTTCGTGGTTATTTTTAAACTTTCACTGAATATACTAAACGTACTTTTTCTAGGTATTATTTAAAAATTACTCTGATGCTGCAAAGTAGTTCTTAACATGCAGAACTTAAAAAGTTTTTAGAAAAGTAACCTTCAAGGATACAAATCAAAGATAATTGTGGGTATTTTATTGTACTGTGCAATGGTTTACGGTCAGTCAAACCGTCCTTTAACGTTCGTCAAGGAAGGACATGTTTATATAACAGCTGTCGTGTTATGTTTTGATCGGCGTGAAGCAGCGTTTCTGCCCTGAGAGCTCACAAAGTAACTATGGTTGCCACGCGAATGGCAGCACGATGCCATCTCGTCGTATTTTTCGCATAATCTTGTGCAATTATCAACCAAAAACAAAGTCTCCACACAAATTTAACACCTTTGAAGCTCATTTTAATATGTAAGTGCCGTAGTCTACCGAGACGACCATGGAACAAAAGACATGCTGCGTTGCTAGTCTGTTTTTCTATTTGTCTGTGTTTGGATGGAATCTGTGTTTAAACATATATTGACCCTGGAGCTCTAATCTTGACACATTTCTCTGGATAAAGTAATTCATCACGCCGTCGTTTCAGGCACATGTACTTGTAGTAGAACAAATCTAGAAAGTTTTAGTATCGAAGTATACCTGGATTCGAAATTGTACCACACGGCGTTTTCACGTCGTTCTGATCATTGTCTATTGGATGAGGAAATTTGCCACCTTGTGATGTGTTTCCAAATCCAAATTGCATTTGATATTATTCAATCGGTCGATTTCTGCAAATACCTATGCAGTGAGATGGTTGAATGTCAAGCTGAGAGGTACAACCCTCTTATTTGATTTGATATGTCTAACTAATATTTTGAAACAATTATTGGAATTTTTTACGTTTCTAGATATAATTACTCTTATCATTTCGAATTACGCTGATACCTATGCCTCTTCACACACTGTAAGTTAAATTTACAAAAGAAACATACAAGTGCATCATCTTTATCGTCTAGTACAATGCCTTTATATAGATAACCTTCTCTTTTTTCCCTTAATATATTCTGATCTAATTAATGAAAACATTTGTGTCGGGAGGGTCTGACCGAAAAGACGACGTATTTACAATGCGGATGTCACAGGCTGGTGAAATGTGAACCCTAGAGAGAATATCAATAAGCTCATCTGTTTAAAATTTACTTTCCCCGCAAACGTTTTCAGGTGTTTGTCATAATTTTAAAGTGCTACTTAACATATTTCAGGTGACATCCCCGATTGCTCAGTTTCTACTAATTCAACTGCAATAGAAGGCCACAAGGCAGTATTTAGATGTTCCATAAGTGTAGCGGAAGAAGCACCAGGATACTTGGTTTGGTTAAAACAGGGCGAAGAGTCTTATCGAGGAACAAATAAATCAAAAAATATAACGTGGATTAAAATTCTTGCAAAGTCTGACAACGGAGCAGAATTTGATTGTCAGTTTGAACACAGAACATTGCCGAGATCAAGATGGTCTAAACTATCATGTGAAGAAAAGATCGTGTTGAATGTCCAGTGTAAGTCACTTGTACTTTCCTAGTGCATTCTGCGACTTTTCAAAACCTGGGTTAGGTAAAGAGGCGAGTGATCTGCTATGTCTGGTTTGCCTACGTTCTTTCTTATATTATCTGTTTGACTTAAGGATACATAAAAGCGGATTTGTGGAATTTCAATTGTTTTCCCATTAATGTTTACATTGAGAGGAGAGAGAGAGAGAGAGAGAGAGAGAGAGAGAGAGAGAGAGAGAGAGAGAGAGAGAGAGAGAGAGAGAGAGAGAGAGAGAGAGAGACAGACGACAGACAGACAGACAGACAGACAGACAGACAGACAGACAGACAGACAGACAAACAGACAGAGATGCATATTTTGTTAATATTTGTTTTAAAAATATTATTGCATATATTCGGACCATACTTGTGTTATATATTATGTCATTTTATTTTATTTAGACGCTCCTCGTGTTTCCATAGTTACGAATAGTACAGTTATAATTGAAGGCAGATCACTGGCCACTAATTGCAACTCCACTGACGCTAATCCCGAAGAAATAGTCGAGGTGAATTGGAAAAGCCCTGATGGTAATTTGATTGCACAAAATGGAACCCTGCTCCTTGAGTCCGTGACCAGACACGACTCCGGTGAATACACCTGCTATATGTCGAACGTATTTTATAATGGAGAAAATGGCACTGGTCAAGCGTCTTTCCATGTTGATGTACAATGTGAGTGTAAATTTATATTAAACCTAGTAATAATTATATAGTCATTGAAAGAGTACATGCCATGATACGGATGCTTAAAACGATGCGATTGCTTTGTGGATGAAAACTGCGACATTGTTATTGCGCAGACTTTACTGGAATTACGAAAATTTTAATTTATCAAAATTTATAAAGTTATCAATTATTAATCGGTGTTGTAATTTCTCCTAAAGATATACCAAGCGTCACTATAACAATGCATCCCACGACGAACGTAACAGAGGGCAGTAGTGTAACGTTTCATTGCAAAGCAGAAAATGGAAATCCTGTTCCCCATCAGATGACTTTGTCACGGGATGAAAAATATATCACCCATGTAGATGGACCTTATTTACAGTATACAATAAATGGAGTCAAAGGATCAGACAGTGGTATCTATAAATGCGTCGCAAATACGACTTTTCACGATGGAAGTCAAAATTCCTCTTCTATGGAACAGAAACTAACTGTTTATTGTGAGTTTACATTTAACATCATATTAATCGGATGCATAAACTTAATTATCAATTGTATCAATTGTTATTTCTTTTTCATCATAAAACACATGAAGACATATCAAAGTAAAAATCAAGTTACCAAAGTTTCCAACTATCTCCAATAACCTAGCTCTACTGACCCATTCCCGCGATCCCCATATAATAAATCGATGTGCAATCTGACCCCTTGGTTGTTGTTACCTAAATATAGTCAAAGAGATCATGTACACAGGGCCACTTCCACGGTACTGTTCGCAGTTGTACACCTCACATTGTTATGCCAACGACGACTTTTAACCTCTTAAGGTACTCCTACCCACTTTAGATAGATAATGATTATTTCTTTAACCTTATGATTTGTGTCAAATTTACCGTCTTAGAAAGGAATTTGTGAGTGGATTACGGATAACATGAAGTGAGTACTGTAAGTTGTAGTGTCGTAACTCGTGAATTTGTTGCTGTCCGAATAAAACATGCATTTTAAAGGCAATTACAACGTCTTCTCGCATATTTTCATTTCTGGCTTGCCTTAATAGAACTAAACTTCCTTTAACAACCTAAACGAAAGTTTGACTTTTTTCTAGATCTCACATTGTATCTGAAATCCGCGCCGATGCCACCGGGCACGATCATGACCTGTGAACCTCACTGACTGGTACTAATCGGAAATATAATATGTGCACCTTGTCTGTCGCGAGTATTTTCAATGCCGTTTGATATCTGTGGCTCATTTATTGCTGTAAACGATTTCATTCACCACCTAGATACTTAAGCTCATCATCAGGAAACTTGTCGTAAAGCGGTTCTATCATGATGCACTGCCAATCGGTATCTTAGTCTTCAGCAGCGTAGACGACATGAAAACGCTGCACCTTATTTGGCCGGCCGTGAAAGAACAGGTGTCGGCAAATGATACAAAGTTTCAATACGTTCGTACGTATGTTTTTGGTACAATTGTACTTGTACCTAAGTGCAATATCCATGAACTGACGGCAAGCAACGAAATTTTGACCATAATCGTAATTTCAAATGACGTTTCGGATTGTCATTTGTCATATTCGCTCAGCTGTTTTGTAAGCTTATGTATATGAACATACCAACCAAGCTCATGCATACCAGCGAAGGTCACTAGTACGCGTAGCTGTAAGTAGTTCTGTTACAATGAAAATATAATTCGTGTTTTCACTAGTTAAAATACGGGTTCATATCAGTATATCTTAAACTATAGGAGAATGATACAGGCATAGCGTGTATTATAAAATAAAGTATTTACATATAAATGGGACCTGAATTATGTGAATGAAATTATATCGTCTTAGTAACCCTGCGTTCTTGATGCCGCCGTATTTGAAAATTACGCGAGAGATGGATCGGCAGTGCACAGATTGTGTTTTTCTTTATTTTTTGTGTATAATACTGACATTTACGGGACCACTAAAAGTGCAACTGTAAAATAACGATGTTGCACTCTCCTTGTGGGTATTTGAAATGGCGGCGATGCGGCTAGATGCGGATTATTTGATGATCTGCGTTTGCTATGGTTGCTTCACGATGACTGACCTGCAAGACCGAACGACTTTATCATATTAAATGAGACTTTGTTGATGATTGTATCTGCTGATGAAGTACCACGTTGGTCGCTTGAAACAAGTTTGCTTGGTCTCTTCGCTTCCTGTGAAAGCACACCCTTTGCACGGCATGTTTCTCTTTGTTCGGCTTTTGATTTCTTGCGCCGACAAGCGAGCGATTCTCGGTTTCTTTGAAATCCGTGTATTTTATTTCTTGAGGATGTCTTTCGATACTTCTCTTGTAACTTGACAACGAATCAGGTTCGTACTCTTTTCAGTTCTTAATTGTCACTGTCAGGAAGAAGGATGCTAGTCGGTCATCAAGGTCCGCGTGAGGTATATCATGCACTGGCAGAGGTAGTCGTTCAGCCGTCATATTCATATTCAACTTATTGAAGACAACAACATCACGCCTAGTCGTCTTGGCGATATTTTTGGTTCTTTTGTAGAGCATTTTGTTTGTTGACTTCATCTCCGGTTAAGACACTTGCAAATCTTTGCTCGACAGCTTCACCTGACTTCAAAGTAATTGTACTGTGGTACACATGTAAAAATATTTAATACCTGTACAAAGCTGCCTAGTCAATTATGTCTTCCAGTTTCGTTTTGCTTGGTGGAAAAAATACTTGACAGTACATAATATCCATGACACTTACGAGACAAAATAAAAACATGTATGCGTTCTCCGATATTATAATTGGAAATTACGAGGGATTCATGACTAGTTTTTCATTTTGTTGGCTGAGACCAATAAAGTGCGGTAAGATTTAAGTTGTCAGAATGCTTTGAAAAAGCAAAATAATGTCTAAGGAAGGCTGTTTTTTAGGGAAAGTCGAGTTACTGTAAAAATGTATTTTTATTATACATCTTTGAGAACTTTTCCATGAGTGCTTAAATGGATTTATCCATTAATAAAGGTATTGGTGTTATCTTCAGATTCTCCGAAGCAAGTCAGTGCCAGTGCTAGATATACAGCCGCAATAAACGATGACGTCAATTTAATATGCGAGGTGCATGGATTTCCAACGCCGGCTCTAACATGGCACAACAACAAGGGTGACCTCATTTCACAAAATGACAGCAACGCACACGTTTCTAATGAGATAGACGGGAATAACGTTACCAGTACGCTGACGGTTGTTGTTGTTGATGAGTCTTACTACGGGACGTACACCTGTGAAGCAGCTAATGGCATATCACCGAATATTAGCATAAACATGACGATCATAAGACCAGGTATTTTTGCTATAAGTGTGATTTATTCTGAATTGACCTAACCTAGTTTGAGTGAAATGTTTGTTAGACGCTGTCTGGATTCCGAGATTCATATCAAAATGAACATAGTATAACTTTCTTGCGCTGCCTTTAGAGAACAGAGACAGGACTGTTTGAAATGAAATCACAGGATCGTAGTTTACTCTGCCCTTTAAAACATAAGGAAACTAGGTAGATGAGATTGACAGCGACCTTGAAATGGCAATACGCATTGGTTGTACTTTCATTATTGCTATTCTTTGATCAAACAGACACATATATTCTTATTCCGCTTATGAAATCGATATTTCAAACCGTTTTCCTTTATCAACACAAATGAAAAAGCACAATCGATATTTATAAACTATTCTTGTCAGGATTGAAATATAGTTTTCAAAGATATTATTACATATATCACATTAAGATGCTGTATTTAAGTTGATCACTTGCATTTCAACGAGATGTCACTGTACAGACAAAACTGAATTAGTGAACAAAATTTTGACCTAGTGTTATTGGATTATGGATTGGTATGATTGCGATTATTCTTCAACATAATTTCCTCTTTTGTGAAGCGTAAAGGTAACAATTAAAAGACAACATGTAAATTTATAAGCAAGTCTTAATTTAAATCACGTCGGCTTCACAATATCAATATAGAGACTTATATGTGCACTATTTGCAGCAGTAAGAGACTTTCTTAAACTTCTATCAGCACAACCGCATATCAGTTTGATATAACTGTCTTTTTCTCTAATTGCGCTGTCATTTACTATTCTTGCACCAGGTTCAACGGCCATGATTGTTGTTCTTGTCGTTGGACTCGTGATTGTGGTGACAGTTGTGGTACTTATCATTGGTCACACATATCGGTGGAAACGACGTGATGGCAGACCTGATTCCATTGTAGGCTCACAGGAACCCGTCAATATTAAACATAAAGGTTCGAAACACAGACAAACAATTTTACTGCTTAAAATAAGAAGTCAGCATACATATAGCACTAACATAAAAAATCACGGTTAGAAAAAATTATGATGATACTAGAACCCTTACCGTATCATTAACATTGTCCATGTTTCACAGGTTCCGAAGCTGTAGGGGTATCACTGGAATCGAAGAAAGAAAGAAAGAAAAGCAAACTGAATGAAGGGCGCGAAGACGCAACAGCTGTTGATGCTAGAGAAGAAGATTCTGATAATAACAAGGGAGACGCCAATGAGCTAGAGATGATCCCTTTATCGGATACATGTAGCAAAAGAGAAAGTGTGAGTTCGCGTATTTTGTTAGCTGTTTGACAACTTAGCTCTGTCAAGGTGTATTGGCATAAATTGTGATAATTCAGAATATTAAGGATATTTTGCATACATAAGTGACACATCTTGCTCGTCATCAAGATCATGCTACATCGTATTATATTTTAATGAAATTTACCAATTGTAGCCAGGGGTAGGGTCTCCTGCCTTTCCCCCACCTTAAAAGGCAACGATCATTTCTGCATTGAACAATTTACTTGAAATTACAGTAACCATATCCGTGGTCTAACTAATGATTTTTCTTTCTGTCTATTTAGAACTTTCCAGAAGGAGATCTCACCTATGCAGAATTAGAGTTCAGTGGCAGTGTGTCCGGGCATCAACTAAGACGGTCGAACCCAGACGAGGAGACTGTGTATGCGGACATACGGATAAGCCAAAATGAAGTAACCCAAAACTAACTGATAGAGTCATATCGAATGATGATATCAAACATCAAGTAGACATCTATGTGGAAATGAAATGCTGTCGATAGAGGGGGCAATTATTTAGACTAAATTTGCCGAATTATTCTTTGTCAAAACTTGCCTCAATCATAGCCACTACCGCTCTACATGCACATGTCGATATATGTCGTTGAATATGTGCATATTAACGATAAAATTGCTCTTTTGAAAGATAAACTAAGTCGCTGGTGTTCGAGCAAGACAATTGACCTAACTCAAGTAAATATTTCAAATATGATCCCATCTTGTCACCTAGAGTAAAATAGTTTACGTTGACACCCCAGGGTAGGGGGAAAGTAAGACTGCGTGATGAGCCTTTCATATAATAACATCATGTTTTTCTCATAAAAATTCTATAACAAATCTCCGAAAATCGGTGTCCTGAAAAAAGCAATAAGAGTAAACAAATTTACAAAATGTATGTAATGATTTACTTACCTAAATATTACATGTACTAACGCCTGGCTTTCATTATATTTTGATATTATACTTATGTTGATAGTTTGTATATGTGTGCGGATCCGAAAATGTTCGATTTACTCTGTCACATGCGCATGTTATTCCTATGTTTTGCAGTAAATTGTGAAAGATGGTAAAGGGAGCAACGTGGATTACTTGTGTTTAAAAAACACAAAGACATGTCATTGGTGGTAGATTGGGCCATTCTATTTAATATAGAGGCAAACAATAAATTAGCAAAACAACAGAACAAAAAACTAATAGACACACAAGACATTAACCCGTCGGTATTGCATGTAGCACAATCGTAGTTCTCAGTAATTCGTCATTTTAATGAAATAATAAACATTATTATCCTATTTAATTACTAAATGTGAATTACCCTGATGCTATGCCCTTGTCCATTTTATTTAGATCTACGTAGTATCCACTTGATCCAAAAATGCTCGATTTGCTGTTAGTCTCATCCGTGCATGTTATTTGTAACCATATCTTTGGTTCATTGTTTTGCATCAAAACATTTAGGCAAAAAAAGATTATTTTTGCTTTATAAACAAATAACATGTACTTCATTAGTTGTATTGTTTGCAATTTTACATGTAATTGAACTCGTGCTGTACTGTTTTGTCGTGAATTAAAGTACGGTTGATCACACCATCGTAAACGTATAAAAAACAAGCAATCAAAAACAAACAATCAAAGCCTACGGAAATAAAAACATGTAAGCCCACGAGTATTGCATTTTAGAACTTATCATCATTTCAATAAGCAATTAAAAACAATATTTATTCCACTTTGTCGGCACAATAACGCCTTTTTATTTGCAATTATCCTTTTACTGTATTTTTGTTCTTTTTGTCAACCACGACTTCGTCGAAAAAAACATAATATTTTTATTTAGTCTGCGCCACGTGTACCGATACATAAACTCTAAAAAATTTACTATAGTTTTTGTCTAAGGTACCACTTATTTTGGATTATTTTGAAGACTTTGTGGTTTTAAAAAATATCTACTTTAGTTTTTCGATAATCGAATATTGCATTTTGCCAAATATAATTGAAACAGGGGTGGTGGCGATTTTGAATTCCTCTCATTGTTTAATGTCGGTAAATTTGTTTTTCTAGTGCAAAGCTTTGCATAATGACCCTCAATTGTGTTATTGACTTGAAAGAGACTGTTTCACTGTTTCACATAGCCGAGTTTTGAGCGAATGTCTAAGCCTTTCACTTTTGAGGTGTATTTTAACTTACCAAACGGAATAATGTGCACTGGAGCCATGTGCGTCTGGTTGATATGTACTGAGAAGGAGACTTTAACGAGGAACGTAAGTGTTAACCAGTCTTTGTAAATGTTATTACCTTTTAAGTAATAAAATATCTAGTGATAGTTAGACTAGTCTCAAAATATGTATTGCATGGTGGAGGTAGTTGTTCCCTATTGATTGTCTTCAGTTGCTAAGAAAATTTGCCATAAATTTATTATGATAAGAAACAGAAATTTAAGACATGTATTTCTTTACATTACCCTTTATCAATTGAAACACAGAGATAATATCCAGCTTTATTAATTTGTTATTGTAGATGAAATATAGCTGGTAAAGCTAACTGTACAAACATGGTAACTTCTTCGTATAGTAGATGTTATTTTTTCCATTATTTGCTTTTGCTGTTTTAATTGAATAATTTTTCTCTACCCATACTATTGTCATTATCCTGCCTCATCCCCCGTAAGTTAACTTTTCTCGGCCAAAGGCTGCTTCTTATGTGACGAACAAGTATTGCTCTCTCAAAATTTTTCTGTAGATAAGTTTGTATTTGACTTGTGTGAGTTTCCTTTGACCATCAATAAAAGTGTTAATAAATTAATAAAAATAGAGATAAATATCATTGCTTGGTTGTGTCTGTCGAATCTTGATAACCAATTTTAACTAAACATGTACTGCCCATTTCCTTGTACCACGAATGTGTTATATGTTATAAATTAAAGATGCTGCTCCAATATACGTCACTGTGATGACTGTCGATCGAGAACATATTTTGTGATGATGTCTCACAACTGACCATAAAGTCTAAAAGGTGATGAATTTGGCTTTCACGAAAGTTACAAAATACACTTACGAGGAAATGTTAAATGTATAAATAAATAGAATGTCTACAAAAACTTGCCTTTACTCTTGCAATATTTAGAAAGTGCTTTTTGGAAACAGAACAGATTCATAAACGGTTGTTTGAGTACAGCGCACATTTGCTTCAAAAACGAACACATACACTCAAACATATTCTCATATTTAATAATGTGCACTTTGTCCCTCAGTATCTTGTTCGCCGCATGGTTTATTTGACAAAATTAACATGCCCTGTAATAAAGATCATCCTTCGAGAATGACAGTCGTCTTGGCATCTGCTACTTATTAAAACGAACTTACGTGTACATGGATAACGAACATCTAATTTACGAGTAATGTTTCGTCACACCGTTCGCATAAACACCACTCTCCCTTGATGAAATATGTTATAAATATCATCTTCTCTACAAACAATGTATTCCAGATGTGATTATTTTTTGCAAACTGGTTTATCACGAAAGAGCGAAATATGTTCTCTGTGACCTGTAATCTACATCAAAATCTTCAGCGCGAGATTTATTCATGGGGGAGCCGGGCAAATGCAACATATTCTGTCAATTAAGAGGCCGCATTGGGGTTTTTTTTTGTTCTTAATCAGATGTTTTATGTAGGCTAATTACAACCCAAACCGTCCACATCACACTATTTGTCGTTATGTGTTTTGTACGTCGTCTGCAGTCTTGTCCGCAATAACAGTCCAGTTGGGGAAAGCGAGCAAGACGTTGCCGCTTGGTAATTATCAGGCGGAGACGTCGCGTCTGCACGAGGTTGTGTCGTTCCCTCTGCATTCGCAGTTAGTCATTCGTTACTATCGTTATAGTACAACATAACACAGAGTGTTACATCTCGGCCTGTTTTCAAAAGAGGTCAATTTGAACATTGTTAGCAACGTTGACGTCGACTGATGTTTTGTGGCCGCGTAAAAATGCAATTATAGTTGTAGTTCTCCCATTTAGATTTGACGGCAGAGCTGCTAAAACTAACGCTGTAGCCGGTTGGTATTGTTTTCGAGTATTTCGACGGAAAACGCCTTGATCTCTACCTATGCATTTTCAACGGGGAAAGAGTAGTCACCGAGCGGTAAGCAGGTGATTTGTAGATAGTCGAAGACGCCTAGGAAATATTTAGTAACTCAAATGTCATGTCAAACCATATGTACAAGGTTGTAAAATATATAAAGTATGTTCACCTGTCACCAGGTCATCGAGTCAACTGTACCAACAACGTAATAAAACCAATGTCGATACTGTCAAATATTAACAATACAAGCTATGCACCCGGTCAACAAAATGGCATGAACTCTGGCACCATGCATGTTAAAATTAGTTGAATACATACAACTTTTTTGTACAAGATGCAGACGACTTAAAACAAACCATAGCTGCAAATAAAGCCTTATTTATTTAAACATAAATAAATTAACATTTATTGATTTTAAAAATGTTCTTTATTAGGATTGTGATGGAGTATTTTGTAGTTTTACCCTCTTTGCCTCTTCGGGAAACGTAACTCAGGCACAAGCCTGTCTGTTTCAGAAGAAATAAAAAACAAATCCAGAATTTTCCTCACTCCACACTCTGATTTTCCCCTTGCTGTCTACTTATTACGGAAATAAATGGATTTTGTTCCCTGCTCGACAGCCCCTCCTTTTATGATTGGCCAGTTCGGCAAAATAATAATATTTTTCACAATTATAACTATTTTTATGTGATGGGGATTTAGCAGCAAGCGGCTTGGACTATGATGTACTCGGTAGGTGACTTGATTCCGTACGTTTTGAGTTCCAATCCGATCAGGAATTTACTAAATTTTCTATCCAAGGTTGATAACTCTGCTTGTTGACACTTTTGTCCACTTGGCTCTCTTTCTCAGTCGTCCCCTTAAGCGATTTATTGATTGCCTTGAGTCTGTGTGCTATGTTGATATCGCGTGCGTGCGAGTATTTTCAAATTATGTTATCTTCAGCGTGTCGAGGAATCGAATTCAATTCCGTTGTTACACGACTCTTTTTAGATGAGCGGTTTGGAATATCGTGTCTTCCCTTGGTCACTATGGATGTCGTAAGACCTGAGTTTGAAACCTCTCAAAATATAGTCACTGCATGCTCTACCCTGCGCTGATAATTTAGCTTTGTTTGTGGACACAACTGTCTCCGAGGATGTCTTTCAACCCGTAAAGCGTTGTGTATGGTATAGTTTGTATATGATGTTAATAGCGCGTACATGTGTCCGATTGTTCAATATACTGTACAGCAAATGGAATATTGTAATAAAAAATTGTAACATTTGAACACGTTTGATAAAAAATAAAAAAAAATTCTGTCATTATTTGTTACTTAAAAATTACGCTACCGCTATTACAAATACTCTTAATAAATATTCAATGTTTCTGTCAGTAATATATACTTACAAAAGTACCCAACAGCACTCAAATCCTCAATGATGATCAGTATTTATGCAAAATTAATGCTGTTGTAGCACACTCTTTTAATCGGAGGCGGTCGTCGGAAGTGCGCATATGTGACTTTCTTGTTTACAAATAATGTATTTCATGCACTATATATAGATACATCATGTCGACATAGATGCAACATTTAAATTTGACGATGTCCAATTTATAAAAAACATGATTTAACTTTTACAAATGCACATTGGATACAGTATTTCCATCGGTCGTTGGGGTTCCTAACGACCTTCGAGGCCTCCCTTAAACAGTGAATAATATATAGTGGGCCGACTATGACCGTCCAGCAGTGCACAGGCCTTCAAATAACTCACGTTTTTTTTTCACTGCTGCTTGTAGATTTACAAAATTCCTACTTTCTGCTTCAAAATCAAACATATACATTAATTTATATTCTCGTACTTAATGATGTGCACTCCGTCTGACAATATCTTGTTCGCTGCATGGTTTATTTGACAATATTAACGGGTCCTGTAATAACCATCATCCTTCGAAAATAACGACAATCGTCTTAGATTGGCATCCACTACTTATGAAAACGGACTTACATGTACATGGATAATGACAACATCTACTTTACGAGAAATATTTCGACAAACCGTTTGCAAAAAAACCCAAAAACAAAAAAACAAAAACAAAAAAACATCAATCTCCCTTGATGAAGTACCATAAATTTCATCTTATTTACAAACAATGTATTGCAGATATGATTATGTTGTGTAAAGTATATAGACACGGATTAGTGGCTTAAGATGAAAAAGGACCAAATATTTTTCACTGTGACCGATAATCTACATCGAAGTCGACAACGCGAGAATTATTCATAGGAGAGCAGGCAAATGAAACGCATAAATTCCCATACTGTCAATGTAGAAACTGCATTGTTTTTGCTTTTGTTCAGATATTTTCTGTAGGATAATTACGACCAAAACCGTCCATATAACACTATTTGTTGTCGTGGCATTTTTGGTACGTCGTCTGCAGCCTTTTTCGCGATGACAGTCCAGTGCGGGAAAGAAAGGAGAAATTACCGCGTCAGTATGTTGAGGTTCCCAGGTCCAAGCGGATTTCCATAAAAAGGTGATCTGTAGATAGTCAAAAAAGGCCCAGAACATGTTTTAACTCAAATTAAACGTCGAAACGGTTTGTACAAGATGTAAAACATCTTATGTCTGTTAACCTATTACAGCATCATCGAATCAACGCTACAGACAACATAATAACAAAAGTCGACACTGAAAACTATGAACCTGTACAAGCAATGCAACCAGAGTGCACAGAATGGTCAACCATGGCACGGTTAATGGCGCTGTACATATAAATATTTAACTTCAATGTATCAGCACAATCAGTTGAATAAATACTGCAGAACTTTCTATACAAGGCTGCAAGCGACATAAAACAAACCCTAACAATAAATCATTATTTTATCTAAACAAAAAAAACTGTAACATCGGAGATTGAAAAGTGTTCTTCATTGGAAATTAGATAGAATATTTTGTACCGAGGTGGTTTCACCTTCTTTACCTCAATGCCTCTTCGGGGAAATTTAACACAGGCACAAGCCTGTCTGTTTCAAAATTAATTCAGGCCTTTCCTCTCGCCACGACATGATTTCCCATTTTTTCTCTACTAATTACTGAAATAACTAAATTTTGTTCCTTGCTCGACTTCCCCTTTCTCATATGATTAGTCAGTTAAGCAAAATGAAAATATTTTTCATAATTAGTAATTATTTTTATGTGATGGGGATTCACCGCAGTCTGTTTGCACTGTGATGTATTCGCTGTGTTACTTGGTTCCGTTCGCTTTGATTTTCAATCCGACCAAGAATTTACTGAATTCGCTAACTAAGATTGATAGCTCTGCTTGCCAACACAATCGCCCGATCTACTGGGTCCCCTTTGCCCAGTTAAGAGATGCATCGATTGGTTTGATAAAGTTTGTGTTCTCTGCTGTTGGTCACTGCATGCCGTAAGATCTCAGTTTGAAACCTCCCAAGAATATGGTCACTGCATGTTCTACATTGGGTTGGTATTGTAGGTCTGCTGGTTGATACAACTGACACTGATCAGAGACTTTCTTTCGGCCCGTTAAGAGGTATCGATAATAAAGTTGTTATGTGATGTTGATAGCGAGTATATGTGTGGAATTGTTCAATTTACCCTACAGCATGTAGAAAATTGTCTATCGGACCATTCTGTTTTTGACCGAAAAGCCAAAGGCGTTATATGTCATAGCAAAAATTTAAAAAAAATTATGATTATGAATGCTTTTGATAAAATTTAATATTTCGGTCATTAAAAGTACCCTACTGCTCTAGAATCTTGAATGATGATCACTTTCCGTGACAAATTCGTGCAGCTGTAGTACAGGCCGTGTTATTCATAAATTTATGATTACGAATATTCATGATAGAAATTCAATATTTCTGTCATTATTGTGTAGTTACAAAAGTACCGTTCAGCACTCGAATCCTGAATGATGATCAGTATTTATGCCAAATTCACGGAGCTGTAGCATCGAGCCTCAGAAATATGGTCAATATAATACACTGCAGCAGCATTGCTCAGTAACTTGATGCGCGGTCACTGTACTGTCTTGGCAGTTTCTCTGAACAGTAAATAATAGGAAAGGGGCCGACTCTGGCCGTCCAGCAGTGCACAGGCTTTCAAGTGACCCACATTTCTTTAGTGCTGCTGCTGCTTGTTAATTTTTAAAAATTCTCCCCAAGTGGGGTGATAGGTCAGGCATCGAACTGACCTAGTTTTGGATCCTCGGTTGTTCGACATGTAAAGCCTGGGCTATCGAGAAATGATGCGCCTTTTAAAATTTAGGCAACATTCACTAAAACCCCATTCAACAGGCAACGGATCTGATTTTACATAGATTTAAAATTGTCACGTCATACTTTCATGATTTGGATGAGTGGTAGATCGACCATTTACATTTACTGGACGGATGAATCGTGGGCCAATTTAGCGGTTACTGGCCTTTCTGTCAATCCCGTCAGCAAAACAAATAAATGTGTGTGAGTGATAGAGAGAAAGCACATGCGTGTGATTCTTTCTTGAACTTTCCAGTGTGTTGAGGGGTCAGTAAGTAAAGTTTAAGTACTTATGGCTCAGTAATTTGCACATTCTATGTGAATGATTGTGATTTAGCAAAATAGTTAATGCTTGTGGTGTCTTCGCTGGGCGACTGGGAGCTATACAATCTGAGCCCGAGACCCATCGACAATATCCTGAATTTCTGCTCTATACGTTTGTAGCTCTGCTGGCTGACACACTTGTCTCCAAGGCTGTCTTTTAACCTGTTGAGCGAAATTAAAGTTCGTATGCAATATAGGTAGTAAGTGTTAGTGTGTGAGTGCTTCGTGAACTCTACATAGTGCGAAGGGGTCAAAGTCAGAAAACTAGCAACTTATCTCGATTATTGGAATCAATCTTTGCAGCCGAACGGTTTGGACTTTTATGTCTTTTCTTTTAAACTTTGAGCCTACTTATGGGCACCATTGTATCCTACACTGTCTTACATGTCTTACAGGATATGTCGTGGCTTACGAGAAGCATATTTACCACTCATCTGTTCCCGAGTGCCTCGCTTAAAGTATCCTCTTCCATCAACACGGTGAAATCCGTTTACATCTCACAATTCTCTGCTAAGTATTTGTGAATGCAGCTTTATAGGTAGAGTCGATGACATAATTATTTGTGAAAATAGCGTTATAAAGAATCTAAAGTTCCAGTCCATATTCGCTACTCGTTTTGTGTATATAAAATCGTGATAGAACTGTACAAACCTGATAACAAAACAACAGCACTTCGTCAGAGGAGGTGTGAAAAACGTATGTCGTTTCGCCAGGGAAAGAGCATATTATTATAGATGTCACTGGCTCCACACCTAATTTAAGTTATAACACGTTTTCCCAAGTCGCATCGTCTTTGACAGTCCATTTGTCATTGATGACCATTCGACGTCATCTGACGAAAAAAAAATGCTGAGCAAATTGTACCTGACCAAAACTAACGGCTATACTGCATGTCGCTGTCTGCCTCTGCATGCCCGGGCATGCATACACAAACTGGTTCAGAAGTAGACTTCAAAGAATAACAGAAGCGTATAATCTTATTAGTCTATGATACTGTTCGTAAGTGAAAAAAATAAGGTGTTAAACTTTGTCTACAGCCTAGCACTATGATTGCTACTTTTTATATTGTATTGAATTTAGCTGCACTGTATCAGAAGTACGGCATTTTAAGTCTGATACGTCAAGCAAACACTGTCAGAAACGGCCATATTGGTGTCAAGACACTGCGGATGTTTGCATTATCGACAATTGACATGTTAATGACTGAACAAACATCCGCATCCTGTTGATAATCCCTCTTTAAAATAGAACAAAATATCCTTTATCACCAGACTGGGCAATGCTACTTTCGAAACAAACATGTTTACAAGAGCTTAATGTATGAGATAGATCTTGATCACTCGATGGGAGCAGGGCAAGAAAAAATAGTTAGAAAAGAAAATTCATCAAAAAGGATGGAAGCCATGGCAAAAGTATAATTATATCTAATTCTTGCACAAAGAAACAAGGAATAAAATACAAAACAGTACAATTCCTTAGGTAACAGCATGTAAATATATCCGTCCGCTGTTAAGAAGGGCCACGGTAGTTGAATGATGTCGCCATGTCGACAGTTGCAATACTCGAATTATGACATTGATATAAGACACAACGCAGTTCTATTTACTTAAAACACTTTTGTAAAAAGATTTGTGTCGTTCAAACAGTGGGAGTTAAGACCCTAAATTTGCCCTAGATTTTTCTCATGAGGGAATGTACGTGTCCTCGACCTCATTCTGACTGCCCAAAAGTCACTGTTTCAAATAAGAAAAGAACATAAAATTTAGAGGTTGCGGCAGCATCGTGTCTTTTGTTAGAGACGAAAGTTTTTGAAATCAAAGAATGAGTACAAACGGAGTTTAAATAATAATAGGACAGATCATGGACTGCATGGCTTCATAATACTTTTTCGAAAAAAAAAATCATTTGTAACCTAATGTAAAAAAATTACAAGCTTACTCCTTTACACATCCTGGATTTTTGGAGATTCGACCCTAATTTTTAGTGATTGAGTATTACTCAGCGATAAGCAAAATAGTTCTGTATTGTTCCTGCAAATATTGAAATAAAGATTGTTAGTCGACGTTTCCGTAGTCCAATCTAAAATTTTGACGTGCAAAGAATTATCTTCAAAAATTCAGAAAATATTAAAATTCATATAAAATGAGCAAAACTATTTACTTTTACCCATTTTGTGAAAATATGTCTACACAGCAAGAAAACTACAGGCAGATGTTGGTACATGCCTGTAACAGGGTCTGATCAGTACCTGTAACAGTCCCTGAGAAATAACCTCTGTTACAGAACCTGTAAAATTGGTCAGATATCAGGGGTGTATGAACAGGTCTGTATCAGGCCTGGTATTACAGGAATGTATACAGTGATGTAATTTCTGAGTGTATCCAGTGCTGTGACCACATGACTGAAATACTGGTGTACAAACAGTGGTGTGTCAGTGTTGAATTTACAGGGCCTGTTACAGGGTCTGAAAATTTGTCAGATTTCAGGGGTGTATATTTTCAGAAAAATAGGCCAATTTTGATGACAGAAATGAATACAGGCATAATTTTGAATACATTTAAAAATGGTTGACCCTGTCACAGGTCTGTATTCACATTCCTGTGCACAGTCCTGCAGACGCAGACGATGCTAAAATCTTTAGACCTATTAAAACTATTTCAGATTGTTTAAAACTGCAAGAAGATGTTGATAGAGTAGCCTTCTGGTGTCGATCTTGGAAACTCGATTTAAATGTCAAAAAAGTGTTCTGTGATCTCTTTTACCAACAAGAGGTCTTTATTCATTTTGACTATTGTATTTTAAATATCATTCTTAATAGGCAGCAAAAGTTAAAGATTTGGGAGTTATTTTAACCTCAAACTTAAGTTTTTCAGATCATATTTCTTTTACTGTAAATAAATCTTTTAGAATGCTGGGTTTTATAAAACGAAACTCTCAAAATTTTACTCAGGTTCAAACTTTTAAAACTCTTTATATGGTATGGTTCTGTTGTCTGGAACCTTGGCAAAAATCAGATATGGAATTACTTGAAAATGTTCAACGTAAATTCATAAAATATTTGTGTTTCAAAACACATATTTCATATCATGCTGACCAGTATGAAGCTCTCTGTACCTTGTTCAACTTACCAACTTTGGAGAAACGTCGCTGTTACCTTGATATGATGTTTTTACACAACTGTGCAACTGGAGTTTATAATTTACCAGATGTTTTATCAAAGCTATGCTTTAATGCACCTGGCAAACTTTTGCGCATCTGTCCCACATTCAGACCACCTCGTAGCCGTATCAATGTTTTTAAATTTCTCCTCTTAACAGATGTATGAGTAATTTTAATTAATTGTTTCGTAATAATCATAATATTGATATTTTTAATGACTCATTTAAGTTTGACATTAGACAAGTTATTTTTTAATGGCTGTTCTTGTTGAGTTGTTTGCTTTTTTTTTGTCTGTGTGTGTCCTACACTTCATTTTAGTTTTGTAAATACTTTCTGTTTGGTGCTGTCTTGTTCAGTGTTTTTTAACCGTTTTCTTTTGTGCTTTTGAGGAACCTGTAAATGGGACTTGATCCCGTGGGATTTCCGATTAAATTAATAAGTAAATAATAAATAAATAAATAAATAAATAAATAAATACAGTCATGGGACAGGCAGAAATTTCAGGCCCTGTCACATCACTGTGTCTACAGCACTGTATATAGCCATGCCATTACAGCGCTGGCCACAGACATGTACATCAGCCCCTGTCACAGCAATGGGACTTCTTTGCTGACACAGACCTGTACCACAGGATTGTATCAGGGTCTGTATAGGGCCTGTCACAGGGGCCAATGTTTTTTAGCTGTGTACCTATATTTGTTAGTCCTCATATCCATGTAATTTGAGTAGAACTGAACAAACAAAATTGTCGCCTGAGTTCATTCATAGGTCATGGACCCTCGGCTCACTTTAAGTAGGATGAAAGCCTGCCATTTAGTAATGTATGAAATAGTAGTTCACACTGATCCTGTTAGCTTTCGGATGTACTGAATTTTCAATTTCCTATAAGATGTCGATAGTGATTGATTGAAGTCCATTTGATCGTTTGATCTTTGATCTAGTTTTATAACGTCTGCAGAATGAAAGGGTAACACTTATTAACGGTTCGGCAATGTGTTATTACCTTTCGTTGGCCCCTGCTGGTGTTTGATGAAGTGAATGCACCCGAGCCTTTTTTATCACTGTCATAAACGAAATAACACTGAATTTTATTATTTGGGACGGTGTGGATATCTACATTGATTCAATAATTTAATTCCAGTTATTACCACGATAAAAACGATATCGTTAATATGAGAAGTGTAATGCATAGCAGACTTCTAAGTCTTTGTGGTAGAGAGGTATTTGTTATCTTTCAGACCAGCGAACATGAAACATGGAAGGCATATTAAAATTATCGATAAAAGCAATAGTATCGAGAGGAACAATGCTAACAAAAGTACGGTCAACACAACAGTTTCTTACTAAACACAATCAACAATCAGAATGTGTCGATGGAGATAAGTTATATTTCAATTTAAAGATAATATATTTTTTTTTTCATTTTTAACATGCAAGACAGTAAAACTGAAAGTCATCCAGGTCAGGACATGATTGTGAAACGCCATGGGGGCGTCATGACAGAACATTGTCTTACGTTTGGGCCTTCTTAACTCATGAAAATGGTGAGTCTCGAGTAATGGAAACTTAACATAACCAGAAGCGGAAGAAATCGTAAGTTAAGACCCAGACCGCCAACAACCATGCTCACCACCGAGGCCCATTCTACCTTAACATAAAATAACGGTCGTTGTGTGTATGAATAAGCTTAGAATGCCACTTTGGTCAAGAGTCAAGGGTTATAGTCACTGGCCGTTTCATGAAAGCGTTTCCCGACTGATAAAAGTCTCTGCAAGGTGCAGAATATCTGATGTGTGCACACAGTTATATATATATATATATATATATATAATATATATATATATATATATATATATATATATATATATATATATATATATATATATATATATTGTTTAACAAGAATACAGCTACTTAGGATGACAAAATTCTGTCTTCGCAACAAGGTGGAACATTTTGTTATATAATTGCTTACTCTCTGCATCATTGCTCTTTTCAGGAAACCGACGACAGTCATTAGCCTGTCACCTTTACATAAATAGAAATTGTCCTTTCTTGACCATAGATACTGTTTTTCATTGACCTAGATTGATCACGCAAGCAGCATAATATTATTCCCTGCTCAACTACTCTTGAACTCTGCTGGTTTATACAATATTTATCCTCTATGCAGTTTTCGCAGATTTAATTGATGAATTCATGGCTTTGATAAAGGTTTGAGGCCATCTACATATCAATTATATGTGCGCAGTTTCTTCATGAATTCTACAGCGTGTGGAGGGTTGGCAGACAAAAATTGAAACAACTTTGATCTGATATTTTAAGACTGGAATTCATCCAAGACATATTATCTTAAACATCGGTATGTTACAGGGTGCCGTTCGTTGAAAGTTTGTTACCGACAGCACTTGTCTGTATTTTCATATTGTGGAATTTGTTTAAATGACAAACGTAGCAATAATGGAAAACATGTCAATGAAACCATACAGGTGTTGACATTATAAGTATTAGCGCGGGAAACCTGCAGGGTCACTGAATGGGAGCGCTCATTGTACGTTGCATATCCGCTCAATGGGTTTGGAGATTGAAGTGTCTGCTTTGTGTCGTAGGACGGAGGTAGACTGTTGACATAGCGACTGGTGAGTGTTTACCATTGAGGGAGACAAAAAGGGCACATAGCTGATATCCGTGGTCCTATCACGTTCTCGTTTTGTTTATTTTCTTTGCTGGAATGGGTCAACCTAAACGAGAGACTACGCGTAATAGTACAGCTACAGCAAATTCATTCAAAGCCCGGTGAACGCATAAGTATAACGTCCTGGCCCCTGCATCCAGCCCGGCCTCGTTCAGATACTAGCTGAAGCTGTGATGCTTGCCAGGCTACCGTTCATGACGCATTGTCAATATATCAGTTTTGTTTAACAGCTGAGTATTTATTTCGACATTTCCCTACCATGAAATGACAAAAGGCGGACTTACAATGTGTTCAAAAGACGATGCAAGGGTTTTAAGAGATGTGATCTCGAAACCAATCGATTATTTACGGAAATTTCTATTTAGGGCTGATAACTCTGCTGGACGATAAGTTTGACCCCGAGGTTGTCTTGCGCCATGTTGACCTACATATTCATTGATAACAGTTGTTGGCAATGTTGAAATTCAGAGTATATACAACTATTTTAGGGGATCGCAGTAAGAAAAAAATTAACAACTTAGCTTGGTAACCTAATAACTGCTCTTTTTTATAGCATTTGGATGTAATCGAGTTGTTTACACCGTGATGTTTTCGTCAGATTAGAGGATACTGTAGTATTTTAGTTCGCAACCAATCGAGATTTAACTAGTTTTTCATCCTTATTTGATAGTTCAGCAGATGGACTAAATTGTCTAGAGGCTTTCTTTGTCTAATAATATCATGTATTAAAAAGACATGTTTGTGTGCAATGGTGATCGCAAGAAGACATGAATGTACTAGTGCTTTATCATGTCAACATTACGAGGAAGAGTGGCAGTACAATTGTGTAAGGTAGCTTCAGTTATAGAGCCTCTTATTGTTAGCGTAGATAGAGATTTAGTTGAGTGGCTTGACTATAATGCCTTTGCCAAGTGACTTGCGGCCTTACGTTGTGACACTGGTCGAGAATTTACTGCAAACACAAGTCACAAACTGATGTTCATGTTTGCTGCTCTTAATGACGACCCCAGAGATGTTGTATTTCGTCAGCCATAGAAACTTTATTTAGTCCGACGTGCTTGGAGCCAGAAACTTAAGGTTTGATATATAATGTTGTTAATTCAATAAACGCGCCACTGTACACGTTCGCGATGGCGTATTTTGTAAAATGTGCTCTTGGTGAACGGATTTAATAACTAACACATGTTATGTTTGTTAGACCTTTTCTAAATACAAATGACGTCATAGGTTAATTACATACTGTCGGCATTATTCATTGCCGTTAATTATAATGACTTAACTCTGTTCGTTTTAGATTGGATCTCAGTTCAAATTTCCGTATATCGAAAAATTATGTTCGAAAATATGCCAGAAGGGTCGTCAAACTATGAACAAATAAAATAATTGAGGGAGAAGAGAGCAAAATTGAAGGTATTGAACATTCACACGATGGTAACAGCTATTTAGTGCTAAAAAAGAAATACTTGTTAGGTGTCACATGTAACTTAGGTGAAAGCAAATCAAACTTTATGGTATCAAATGCAGAGAACTGTGGTAAACAAGTATACACAGCAAGAAACTACAGGCAGATGTTGGTACATGCCTTTAACAGGGTCTGGTCAGTACCTGTAAAAGTTCCTAAGAATAACCTCTGTTACAGAACCTGTAAATTGGTCAGATATCAGGGGTGTATGAACAGGTCTGTATCAGGCCTGCTATTACAGGAATGTATACAGTGATGTAATTTCTGAGTGTATCCAGTGCTGTGACCACATGACTGAAATACTGGTGTACAAACAGTGGTGTGTCAGTGATGAATTTACAGGGCCAGATACAGGGTCTGAAAATTGTCAGATTTCAGGGGTGTTATTTTCAGAAAAATGGGCCAATTCTGGTGACAGAAATGAATACAGGTATAATTGTGAATACATTTAAAAATTGTTGACCCTTTCGCAGGTCCGTATTCACATTGCTGTGCACAGTCCTGTAAATGCAGTCATGGGACAGGCAGAAATTTCAGGCCCTGTCACATCACTGTGTCTACAGCACTCTATATAGCCATGCCATTACAGCGCTGGCCACAGACATGTACATCAGCCCCTGTCACAGTAATGGGCGTCTTTGCTGACACAGACCTGTACAGCAGGATTGTATCAGGGTCTGTACAGGGCCTGTCACAGGGGCCAATGTTTTTTATCTGTCTACCTTCATTTGTTAGCCCTCATATCCATGTAAATTGAGTAGAACTGAACAAACAAAATTGTCGCCTGAAATAAATCGCACAGTGAGTTCATTCATAGGTCATGGACCCTCGGCTCACTTTAAGTAGGATGAAAGCCTGCCATTTAGTAATGTATGAAATAGTAGTTCACACTGATCCTGTTAGCTTTCGGATGTACTGAATTTTAAATTTCCTTTGAGATGCCGATAGTGATTGATTGAAGTCCATTTGATCGTTTGATCTTTGATCTAGTTTTATAACGTCTGCAGAATGAAAGGGTAACACTTATTAACGGTTCGGCAATGTGTTATTACCTTTCGTTGGCCCCTGCTGGTGTTTGATGAAGTGAATACACCCAAGACTCTTTAATCACTGTCATAAACGAAATAACGGTGTGGTTATTGACGATAGTAACCATAACGTTAATATGAGAAGTCTACTGCATAGCAGAGTTTTAAGTCTTTGTGGTAAAGAGATATTTGTTATCTTTCAGACCATGCCAACGAACATGAAAAATGGAAGGCTCATTAAAATTATCGATAAAGACAATAATATCGAAAGGAACAATGCTAACAAAGTACGGTCAACACGACAGTTTCTTACTAAACACATTCAATAGTAACGGCCTAACGCGATATGTTCCTGTTGCACAATCTGCAGATGGATGATATGCCTCTGAAAACGGCCATTATGTCAGCCTGTTGGCATTTTCGTAGCATTTTTTTTTTCATTCAATTTTGCAAAATATCGGCAAGTACCTCAATATTTCATGACAACTCTTTCTTCCAAATTGTTTCCTGGAGTTTCAGATTTATATGAACAAAAATGAGTGAAAATTTGAGACAGGAAAATTGAATATCGATTTTACGACGGCCATGTTTAATGTTTATATTACAACCCATAATATACATGCGTTCGCCTGTAGAAGGTTATGAGGAGGAAATAACTAACAATCACTGTTCATGATGCCCTCCTTCTAGAGGCAGACCTTTCTATTTGAAGGACCACATTTGATGCTTGTTTGGTTTATTGCCCTTGGAAAGAAGCAAGGCAAAGAAGCATTTTAATTTTTGAAAATGACGAATTGAATAAGAAGCTATTCTGAAAATGTCAAATACTAAGGAAAATGCACTAATATTCAGAGTAAACATTTTAACTGTCTGGTCAGTCATAATGAGGGGATAAAACATTGAAATGTTTATGATCAAAGTTTTTTTGAGATGCGAAACATTTTAACAAATACAGAAATTATTAACATTATAATATCAGACCAAACTATTTTGTCAGGGACGGGACAGGTTGGAAATGAGGATGATGAGAAACAAAGGCATTCCTAATGCTGCACGTGGATGCAGCCACATAATTCCATTTACACCATACTTATTCACTGAGTCGTGTTCAAGTTCCACATTGTACTGACTGTCAAAGCAAATCAAATCAAATTAGAAAAGAATCAATACTGTCGTGGGGATTTTACTTAACATGGCTGATTTTAATATTTCGCCCTATATATTTGGTATCCAGCAAAGGCATATTTTTTAAGTAAAGTCAATATTAACACTACATTGCTGACAATATATGTTACCATTTCGGCAAGTAAAGTAGTATTTAAAAATAGATTAACAATTATTTATATGTCAACCAATAATTTTACATCACAAACACTGTTATTCTGCCAAAATGTTTTATTTTTCAGTCATTTTATTAATTGTTCACTGTACCAGATGGTTGATTAAACTGCAATGTTTGAATATATATTAAACTCAAAGAATAAAACTAATTTTGTCACGAATTTATTTATTAACGAAAAAGAATGTTACAGCAAAATTGTCACGCAGAACGGAGTAGCGCGTGTGTAGGCGCCAAAGAAGTAGCTGAGGCCCTTCTTGTATTGTACATGTACTCATTGGCCCTTGCAAACTTTGCAGCCACCTAAGTCTGTGTATGGTGATTTGTGTTCGGCCACAGTGTTTCCCTTTATTTTTGGTGCAGGGTAACATTGTGAACGGAAAATGTACACAATGGTCCACATAGCATCGTACCTAAGGTTCATCAGAAAAACACCAGAATTGTATTTTTCTCAATAGAGAGAAATTGAATGCATACAATTAGCACCTAGTTAAAGCTTGTGGCGGCTTTATAGAGGACACAAACTGACCCCAAAGCATTTCTCCATGATGGACAATCCATGTAGGCAAGACCTTGCCTGTGATGTACTCCACAGTACTAGAAATTTCCCACAATACATCACGATTTGTACGAACGTAGATTCCCCTGTGAAGTCTACCGTGTCTCCCATGTGTAGACAAATTTGGACTACTTGTTAAATTTCTGAGAACGTACTTTTAAAAACACCTTTCTTCTTAATCCCATTTTAAAGATTAAGAAAAATGTGCTTGATTGAGAGAAAAAGGATTTTTGTAAATTTTCCACTGATCGTGTCCTCAGCCATACAGAATAAAGTGATGGAAAGTAGGGAGACTAGTTGCACCTGTTTTATGAAACAAAAGGATATTGATTTATTCCAAATAGAAAAGACAAAAGAATTTACATGCTAACTATTTTCAGAGAATTACCCCTTCAGTTGGTAATAACTTGCATCCCAAAACTGTGACATTGTAGTACCTGAAGAATGTGACTTTTATGGTTATTTAATGGTTTCTTTGAAATTAATACTACAATATTTCAACGTACTTTTAATAAATATAATTAATCAATTATCGTGAGACTTCACATTATTGCTTTTATACAGAACTGAAAAAGTTATAAGAAAACTAACGTCGTTGGTACAAATCGAACAGCATTGTGGGTAATTTATTGTACTGTGTACTCCATGGATCCACTATGTGATTGGTAGGACACCATGGAATTTTGTTGGTTTTTTTCGGCCCAACCACATGTGTTGTAAATTTGATTGTATTTTATACTGAACTGATATGACCGTCACTAACTTGCAGGTCTAGCCCCACTTCCCGAAACATCCCCGACGGCTTCTCTCTATTCTCGTCGCGGAACATCCGGGTTTTAGCGTGGCGATTGAGTCGTTTGTTGCGTCACATCAAGGTGAAAACGTATGACCGAAGTATCGATTGCTGTCTTGTAGCGTCTGATCTAAATCCACCCTTATGTTAGAACCCATTGGGAAGGAACTCGGAATGACGTGTCAAACCAAACGCTGTAGTAGTATAACAGCTTTTTGTAGTTTAATGATACTATAGGCAACAGGATGTCTGACCAAGTATATAGGCCTAAGGGCAATTACAAATGCTCAGACAGCATTTCCGTATATAGAAAAATTATGTTCGAAAAAATGCCAGAAGGGTCGTCAAACAATGAACAAATACAATAATTTAGGGACAAGAGAGCAAAATTGAAGGTATTTAACATTCACACGATGGTAACAGCTATTAAGTGCTAAAATAGAAATACTTGTTAGGTGTCACATGTAACGTAGGTAAAAGCATATCAAACTTTATGGTATCAAATGCAGAGAACTGTGGTAAACAAGTATACACAGCAAGAAAACTACAGGCAGATGTTGGTACATGCCTTTAACAGGGTCTGGTCAGTACCTGTAAAAATTCCTAAGAAATAACCTCTGTTACAGAACCTGTAAATTGGTCAGATATCAGGGGTGTATGAACAGGTCTGTATCAGGCCTGCTATTACAGGAATGTATACAGTGATGTAATTTCTGAGTGTATCCAGTGCTGTGACCACATGACTGAAATACTGGTGTACAAACAGTGGTGTGTCAGTGATGAATTTACAGGGCCAGATACAGGGTCTGAAAATTTGTCAGATTTCAGGGGTGTTATTTTCAGAAAAATGGGCCAATTCTGGTGACAGAAATGAATACAGGTATAATTGTGAATACATTTAAAAATTGTTGACCCTTTCGCAGGTCCGTATTCACATTGCTGTGCACAGTCCTGTAAATGCAGTCATGGGACAGGCAGAAATTTCAGGCCCTGTCACATCACTGTGTCTACAGCACTCTATATAGCCATGCCATTACAGCGCTGGCCACAGACATGTACATCAGCCCCTGTCACAGTAATGGGACGTCTTTGCTGACACAGACCTGTACAACAGGATTGTATCAGGGTCTGTACAGGGCCTGTCACAGGGGCCAATGTTTTTTATCTGTGTACCTTCGTTTGTTAGACCTCATATCCATGTAAATTGAGTAGAACTGAACAAAAAAAATGTCGCCTGAAGTAAATCGCACACTGAGTTCATTCATAGGTCATGGACCCTCGAATCCTTTAAGTACGATGGAAGCCTGCCATTTAGTAACGTATGGAATAGTAGTTCACACTGATCCTGTTAGCTTTCGGATGTACTGAATTTTAAATTTCCTATAAGATGTCGATAGTGATTGATTGAAGTCCATTTGATCG
This sequence comes from Ptychodera flava, assembly GCF_041260155.1. Lineage (NCBI taxonomy): Eukaryota > Metazoa > Hemichordata > Enteropneusta > Ptychoderidae > Ptychodera > Ptychodera flava. The sequence goes on from NC_091930.1 coordinate 28,108,330, forward strand.
TTTGATCTTTGATCTAGTTTTATAACGTCTGCAGAATGAAAGGGTAACACTTATTAACGGTTCGGCAATGTGTTATTACCTTTCGTTGGCCCCTGCTGGTGTTTGATGAAGTGAATGCACCCGAGCCTTTTTTATCACTGTCATAAACGAAATAACGGTGTGGTTATTGACGATAGTAACCATAACGTTAATATGAGAAGTCTACTGCATAGCAGAGTTTTAAGTCTTTGTGGTAAAGAGATATTTGTTATCTTTCAGACCATGCCAACGAACATGAAAAATGGAAGGCTCATTAAAATTATCGATAAAAGCAATAGTATCGAAAGGAACAATGCTAACAAAAGTACGGTCAACACAACAGTTTCTTACTAAACACATTCAATAGTAACGGCCTAACGCGATATGTTCCTGTTGCACAATCTGCAGATGGATGATATGCCTCTGAAAACGGCCATTATGTCAGCCTGTTGGCATTTTCGTAGCATTTTTTTTTTCATTCAATTTTGCAAATATCGGCAAGTACCTCAATATTTCATGACAACTCTTTCTTCCAAATTGTTTCCTGGAGTTTCAGATTTATATGAACAAAAATGAGTGAAAATTTGAGACAGGAAAATTGAATATCGATTTTACGACGGCCATGTTTAATGTTTATATTACAACCCATAAATATACATGCGTTCGCCTGTAGAAGGTTATGAGGAGGAAATAACTAACAATCACTGTTCATGATGCCCTCCTTCTAGAGGCAGACCTTTCTATTTGAAGGACCACATTTGATGCTTGTTTGGTTTATTGCCCTTGGAAAGAAGCAAGGCAAAGAAGCATTTTAATTTTGAAAATGACGAATTGAATAAGAAGCTATTCTGAAAATGTCAAATACTAAGGAAAATGCACTAATATTCAGAGTAAACATTTTAACTGTCTGGTCAGTCATAATGAGGGGATAAAACATTGAAATGTTATGATCAAAAGTTTTTTTGAGATGCGAAACATTTTAACAAATACAGAAATTATTAACATTATAAATATCAGACCAAACTATTTTTGTCAGGGACGGGACAGGTTGGAAATGAGGATGATGAGAAACAAAGGCATTCCTAATGCTGCACGTGGATGCAGCCACATAATTCCATTTACACCATACTTATTCACTGAGTCGTGTTCAAGTTCCACATTGTACTGACTGTCAAAGCAAATCAAATCAAATTAGAAAAGAATCAATACTGTCGTGGGGATTTTACTTAACATGGCTGATTTTAATATTTCGCCCTATATATTTGGTATCCAGCAAAGGCATATTTTTTAAGTAAAGTCAATATTAACACTACATTGCTGACAATATATGTTACCATTTCGGCAAGTAAAGTAGTATTTAAAAAATAGATTAACAATTATTTATATGTCAACCAATAATTTTACATCACAAACACATAATTTACATCACAAACACTGTTATTCTGCCAAAATGTTTTATTTTTCAGTCATTTTATTAATTGTTCACTGTACCAGATGGTTGATTAAACTGCAATGTTTGAATATATATTAAACTCAAAGAATAAAACTAATTTTGTCACGAATTTATTTATTAACGAAAAAGAATGTTACAGCAAAATTGTCACGCAGAACGGAGTAGCGCGTGTGTAGGCGCCAAAGAAGTAGCTGAGGCCCTTCTTGTATTGTACATGTACTCATTGGCCCTTGCAAACTTTGCAGCCACCTAAGTCTGTGTATGGTGATTTGTGTTCGGCCACAGTGTTTCCCTTTATTTTTGGTGCAGGGTAACATTGTGAACGGAAAATGTACACAATGGTCCACATAGCATCGTACCTAAGGTTCATCAGAAAAACACCAGAATTGTATTTTTCTCAATAGAGAGAAATTGAATGCATACAATTAGCACCTAGTTAAAGCTTGTGGCGGCTTTATAGAGGACACAAACTGACCCAAAGCATTTCTCCATGATGGACAATCCATGTAGGCAAGACCTTGCCTGTGATGTACTCCACAGTACTAGAAATTTCCCACAATACATCACGATTTGTACGAACGTAGATTCCCCTGTGAAGTCTACCGTGTCTCCCATGTGTAGACAAATTTGGACTACTTGTTAAATTTCTGAGAACGTACTTTTAAAAACACCTTTCTTCTTAATTCCCATTTTAAAGGATTAAGAAAAATGTGCTTGATTGAGAGAAAAAGGATTTTTGTAAATTTTCCACTGATCGTGTCCTCAGCCATACAGAATAAAGTGATGGAAAGTAGGGAGACTAGTTGCACCTGTTTTATGAAACAAAAGGATATTGATTTATTCCAAATAGAAAAGACAAAAGAAATTTACATGCTAACTATTTTCAGAGAATTACCCCTTCAGTTGGTAATAACTTGCATCCCAAAACTGTGACATTTGTAGTACCTGAACGTACTTTTAATAAATATAATTAATCAATTATCGTGAGACTTCACATTATTGCTTTTATACAGAACTGAAAAAGTTATAAGAAAACTAACGTCGTTGGTACAAATCGAACAGCATTGTGGGTAATTTATTGTACTGTGTACTCCATGGATCCACTATGTGATTGGTAGGACACCATGGAATTTTGTTGTTTTTTTTCGGCCCAACCACATGTGTTGTAAATTTGATTGTATTTATACTGAACTGATATGACCGTCACTAACTTGCAGGTCTAGCCCCACTTCCCGAAACATCCCCGACGGCTTCTCTCTATTCTCGTCGCGGAACATCCGGGTTTTAGCGTGGCGATTGAGTCGTTTGTTGCGTCACATCAAGGTGAAAACGTATGACCGAAGTATCGATTGCTGTCTTGTAGCGTCTGATCTAAATCCACCCTTATGTTAGAACCCATTGGGAAGGAACTCGGAATGACGTGTCAAACCAAACGCTGTAGTAGTATAACAGCTTTTTGTAGTTTAATGATACTATAGGCAACAGGATGTCTGACCAAGTATATAGGCCTAAGGGCAATTACAAATGCTCAGAACAGCATTTCCGTATATAGAAAAATTATGTTCGAAAAAATGCCAGAAGGGTCGTCAAACAATGAACAAATACAATAATTTAGGGACAAGAGAGCAAAATTGAAGGTATTTAACATTCACACGATGGTAACAGCTATTAAGTGCTAAAATAGAAATACTTGTTAGGTGTCACATGTAACGTAGGTAAAAGCATATCAAACTTTATGGTATCAAATGCAGAGAACTGTGGTAAACAAGTATACACAGCAAGAAAACTACAGGCAGATGTTGGTACATGCCTTTAACAGGGTCTGGTCAGTACCTGTAAAAATTCCTAAGAAATAACCTCTGTTACAGAACCTGTAAAATTGGTCAGATATCAGGGGTGTATGAACAGGTCTGTATCAGGCCTGGTATTACAGGAATGTATACAGTGATGTAATTTCTGAGTGTATCCAGTGCTGTGACCACATGACTGAAATACTGGTGTACAAACAGTGGTGTGTCAGTGATGAATTTACAGGGCCAGATACAGGGTCTGAAAATTTGTCAGATTTCAGGGGTGTTATTTTCAGAAAAATGGGCCAATTCTGGTGACAGAAATGAATACAGGTATAATTGTGAATACATTTAAAAATTGTTGACCCTTTCGCAGGTCCGTATTCACATTGCTGTGCACAGTCCTGTAAATGCAGTCATGGGACAGGCAGAAATTTCAGGCCCTGTCACATCACTGTGTCTACAGCACTCTATATAGCCATGCCATTACAGCGCTGGCCACAGACATGTACATCAGCCCCTGTCACAGTAATGGACGTCTTTGCTGACACAGACCTGTACAACAGGATTGTATCAGGGTCTGTACAGGGCCTGTCACAGGGGCCAATGTTTTTTATCTGTGTACCTTCATTTGTTAGTCTTCATATCCATGTACATTGAGTAAAGCTGAACAAACAAAACTGTCGCCAGAAATAAATCACACAGTGAGTTCATTAATAGGTCATGGACCCTCGACTCCTTTAAGTAGGATGAAAGCCTGCCATTTAGTAACTTATGGAATAGTAGTTCACACTGATCCTGTTAGATTTCGGATGTACTGAATTTTAAATTTCCTTGGGATGCCGATAGTGATTGATTATAGTTCATTTGATCGTTTGATCTTTGATCTAGTTTTATAACGTCTGCGGAATGAAAGGGTAACACTTATTAACTGTTCGGCAATGTGTTATTACCTTTCGTTGGCCCTGCTGGTGTTTGATGAAGTGAATACACCCGAGACTCTTTAATCACTGTCATAAACGAAATAACGGTGTGGTTATTGACGATAGTAACCATAACGTTAATATGAGAAGTCTACTGCATAGCAGAGTTTTAAGTCTTTGTGGTAAAGAGATATTTGTTATCTTTCAGACCATGCCAACGAACATGAAAAATGGAAGGCTCATTAAAATTATCGATAAAGACAATAATATCGAAAGGAACAATGCTAACAAAAGTACGGTCAACACGACAGTTTCTTACTAAACACATTCAATAGTAACGGCCTAACGCGATATGTTCCTGTTGCACAATCTGCAGATGGATGATATGCCTCTGAAAACGGCCATTATGTCAGCCTGTTGGCATTTTCGTAGCATTTTTTTTTTCATTCAATTTTGCAAAATATCGGCAAGTACCTCAATATTTCATGACAACTCTTTCTTCCAAATTGTTTCCTGGAGTTTCAGATTTATATGAACAAAAATGAGTGAAAATTTGAGACAGGAAAATTGAATATCGATTTTACGACGGCCATGTTTAATGTTTATATTACAACCCATAAATATACATGCGTTCGCCTGTAGAAGGTTATGAGGAGGAAATAACTAACAATCACTGTTCATGATGCCCTCCTTCTAGAGGCAGACCTTTCTATTTGAAGGACCCACATTTGATGCTTGTTTGGTTTATTGCCCTTGGAAAGAAGCAAGGCAAAGAAGCATTTTAATTTTTGAAAATGACGAATTGAATAAGAAGCTATTCTGAAAATGTCAAATACTAAGGAAAATGCACTAATATTCAGAGTAAACATTTTAACTGTCTGGTCAGTCATAATGAGGGGATAAAACATTGAAATGTTTATGATCAAAAGTTTTTTTGAGATGCGAAACATTTTAACAAATACAGAAATTATTAACATTATAAATATCAGACCAAACTATTTTTGTCAGGGACGGGACAGGTTGGAAATGAGGATGATGAGAAACAAAGGCATTCCTAATGCTGCACGTGGATGCAGCCACATAATTCCATTTACACCATACTTATTCACTGAGTCGTGTTCAAGTTCCACATTGTACTGACTGTCAAAGCAAATCAAATCAAATTAGAAAAGAATCAATACTGTCGTGGGGATTTTACTTAACATGGCTGATTTTAATATTTCGCCCTATATATTTGGTATCCAGCAAAGGCATATTTTTTAAGTAAAGTCAATATTAACACTACATTGCTGACAATATATGTTACCATTTCGGCAAGTAAAGTAGTATTTAAAAAATAGATTAACAATTATTTATATGTCAACCAATAATTTTACATCACAAACACTGTTATTCTGCCAAAATGTTTTATTTTTCAGTCATTTTATTAATTGTTCACTGTACCAGATGGTTGATTAAACTGCAATGTTTGAATATATATTAAACTCAAAGAATAAAACTAATTTTGTCACGAATTTATTTATTAACGAAAAAGAATGTTACAGCAAAATTGTCACGCAGAACGGAGTAGCGCGTGTGTAGGCGCCAAAGAAGTAGCTGAGGCCCTTCTTGTATTGTACATGTACTCATTGGCCCTTGCAAACTTTGCAGCCACCTAAGTCTGTGTATGGTGATTTGTGTTCGGCCACAGTGTTTCCCTTTATTTTTGGTGCAGGGTAACATTGTGAACGGAAAATGTACACAATGGTCCACATAGCATCGTACCTAAGGTTCATCAGAAAACACCAGAATTGTATTTTTCTCAATAGAGAGAAATTGAATGCATACAATTAGCACCTAGTTAAAGCTTGTGGCGGCTTTATAGAGGACACAAACTGACCCCAAAGCATTTCTCCATGATGGACAATCCATGTAGGCAAGACCTTGCCTGTGATGTACTCCACAGTACTAGAAATTTCCCACAATACATCACGATTTGTACGAACGTAGATTCCCCTGTGAAGTCTACCGTGTCTCCCATGTGTAGACAAATTTGGACTACTTGTTAAATTTCTGAGAACGTACTTTTAAAACACCTTTCTTCTTAATTCCCATTTTAAAGGATTAAGAAAAATGTGCTTGATTGAGAGAAAAAGGATTTTTGTAAATTTTCCACTGATCGTGTCCTCAGCCATACAGAATAAAGTGATGGAAAGTAGGGAGCTAGTTGCACCTGTTTTATGAAACAAAAGGATATTGATTTATTCCAAATAGAAAAGACAAAGAAATTTACATGCTAACTATTTTCAGAGAATTACCCTTCAGTTGGTAATAACTTGCATCCCAAAACTGTGACATTTGTAGTACCTGAAGAATGTGACTTTTATGGTTATTTAATGGTTTCTTTGAAATTATACTACAATATTTCAACGTACTTTTAATAAATATAATTAATCAATTATCGTGAGACTTCACATTATTGCTTTTATACAGAACTGAAAAGTTATAAGAAAACTAACGTCGTTGGTACAAATCGAACAGCATTGTGGGTAATTTATTGTACTGTGTACTCCATGGATCCACTATGTGATTGGTAGGACACCATGGAATTTTGTTGGTTTTTTTCGGCCCAACCACATGTGTTGTAAATTTGATTGTATTTTATACTGAACTGATATGACCGTCACTAACTTGCAGGTCTAGCCCCACTTCCCGAAACATCCCCGACGGCTTCTCTCTATTCTCGTCGCGGAACATCCGGGTTTAGCGTGGCGATTGAGTCGTTTGTTGCGTCACATCAAGGTGAAAACGTATGACCGAAGTATCGATTGCTGTCTTGTAGCGTCTGATCTAAATCCACCCTTATGTTAGAACCCATTGGGAAGGAACTCGGAAGGACGTGTCAAACCAAACGCTGTAGTAGTATAACAGCTTTTTGTAGTTTAATGATACTATAGGCAACAGGATGTCTGACCAAGTATATAGGCCTAAGGGCAATTACAAATGCTCAGAACAGCATTTTATCAGATCATATACGCGCTTTGTGAAATGTATCAAAACATTGGGCTGATCAAGGTCCCTCTTTATGGAGGACCGTGGGCTGATCTAACATTGTAGATAAACACCGAGAAGGGTAGTATTAGTGCATGTGTTATAATCCCAGAGCAGGTCAGTTTCTGTGTGGGGAAAAGTTGGAATGTTGTGTGAATGGATGTGATTGGAACGCCATCTTGGTCAGCGGTCACTGGCCTTAACAAGAAAAGGTTTCCCGACTGATAAAAGTCTTTGCAAGGTGCAGAATATCTAATGTGTGCACACAGTTATATGGTATCTTATCTTTGCTTCCGACAACACTATTAAGGAAGCCGACACTGACACATCTTAAGTCAGCAATGCAAAGAGTATGCACAGCACGGTTAAGCAAAGGGTATGAACTCTGGCTATGTAAATATTTAACTTCGAAGAATCAACAAAATCGGCGAATGTACAAAAATACACGGTAGCGAATCTATTTATGTTACTATAAGCTTACTTTTGTTACAACCACAACCTGTGATTTAAAAAATTAATGCACAGCATAAACTTCCAGGCATTCTCAGATAACGCAGTGATGCAACATAACAAGCACACTTTTTCAAAATAAAAATTTCGGTGAAATACCGGGTAGAAAACATCAATTTTGATGTGAAGGATAAGGATAATTCAAGTAAACACTTGATACTGGTTTATGAAACTTTGTGCCCTTTTCAACTCCAGTAAAAAAGAGAAAAACAAACAATTATGTTTTACATGTTCTATTCTCATTTTCAGTGGCCTATGCAACCAACAAAGAATATTTTGCTCAAAATCACTTTTTACAAATATTCATATGATTCAACTTCAATTAATGGGTAACCAAAGATTAACGTTTTAGTTGGGTGCACCTTTAAATGTGTCAGGCAGTCGTAAGTTGTGTGATACAGAAGTGAAAATTTTGCACAAACACCTAGAAAGAGTGGCAAAGTAATATCAAGTACATTGTTGCTGTATTTAGCGTAGTCAAGAGAAAATGTAATATATGCCTTCCGTTTCCACAGTCTAATACGATAGCTCGGTATTAGCAAATAATCCCAACAATTTTAGAGGCACTTTTCTGTATTTTTAAATTCGGAACTTTGTTTTATTGAAAAACGTGGCAATAGTGGAAAATGTGCAAATAAAAACCATAGACGTGATGACATTATTGGTTTTAGCGCGGGAAACCTACAAGGTCACTGAGGGGAGAGCGCTCACTCTACGTTGAATATCAGCTCAATGGACTCGGATAGTGAAGCCACTGCTTTCGGCTGTAGGCCCAAGGTAGACTGTTGACATAGCAACAGGTAAGTGTTTATCATTGAGGGACAAAAAGCGGCACATAGTTGACATCCGTTGTCCTATCACGTCCTCATTTTTTCTGTTGATTTGGGTCAACCTCAATGAGAGACTACGTATTACACTACAGCAGCACTCAAACACTGATGAACGCACAATTGTGACGGCCTGGGCTCTCTCTGCATATAGCCCGGCCTCGTTCAGGTACTAGCTGAAGTTGACATGCTTGCCAGGCTACCGTTCATGACGAATTATCAAGAAATCACTCTTGTTTAACAACTGTACATGTATCCAAGCATTTCCCTGTCTAGAAATAATAAAAGACGGACTCACAATATGTTCCAAAGTAAGGGCTTTAATGAAATGTGACTTCGAAACCGATTGAGTATTTAAGGAAAGTTCTACACAGGGTTGATAACTCTGCTAGACGACAGGATTGACCCCGAGTTTATCTTGCACCATGTTGACCTATATATATTCATTGATATCATTGCTTTGCAATGTTGATAAATAGTATCCGTACAACGATTGGCAGAAAATCGCAGTCAAAAAAGTTGAACAACTTCGGTAACTTAACCGCTCTTTTTAAAGCATTGAGATACAGTTGTTTTCATTTTATGTCCTCGCCAGGAGAACAGGATCCTGTATTTTGGTAGTTCGCAACCAATCGAGAATTGACTCAATTTTTTACCCTTTGTTGTTAGCCCAGGCTCGGTCGATGGACTAAATTGTCCCTGAGTCCTTTTCCTAAATAAAATTTTGCATTGAGAGATAAAGTGTGTGCAATGGTGATAGCGAGTGGACATGTGTGTACGACTCCTTCATCAACTCCTCAGCTTGGAAAAGATTGGCAGCAAGAAAATTGTGTAAGCTAGTTCAGTTTTAGAACCACTTATTTTAGAGTGAGTGCCTTGACATTGATGCCTTCGCTACTTGAGTTGGTGCCTTACGTTACGAGTCCGAAACACAAATCATAAACTGATACATGTTTTTGCTGCTCCTTATGACGACCTCAAAGAAATAATGTTTCCTTACTCATCTAAATATTGTTCAGATTGACGTTAAATGTTCTCTCTACCTGTAAACGCGGCCCAAGAAGGGTAAAGTGAAGAAATTTCAAGAGATTTAGAAGGGCCTTTGTAAGAGGAACCACCGTTTTCATATTCGGCCTTCCGGCCAGTGTGCGAAATGAACGTCGGTCCGACGGTAAGACCGACAGATATCTGGGGGGCCGAAAGTTTTTAGCAACATGTCGGTCCTGATGACCGATTGAAATTTGGAATAACTGATGAAAATTTCTCCGTCAAGAATGCAACAGATGCAGCTGATGACTGACTCTGAATCAGGTGATTCAGACTTGAATGTCATGCACCTATCAATGTTTTCCACCGTGGGAGTGCGGGCCTAAGAATACCATTCTGTGATATAGATCAAAAATGAAAAGGTTAAGCATCGACGTACACGAATCTTTGGATCAAACATGGCCGCCATATGTGAACTGCAGTACCAAATATGACGGCAAGGGGCATTTTATCTCTGAATATATATATTTGGATTGAAACTTCTTGTGTAAAAATAAACAAACGTCCGTCCGGAGCAGGCCATATGTTGATAACGCCTCTCAAAAACAGAAACAATCATTTATAACCAGTGGGAATTACTTTCGAAACAAACATTATCGAGGTATTTGATTCATAAGAAAGGCTCAATGCAATAGCATAGACATAAGCTGGTACCTGGCAGAAAAAAAATTATTTCAAAAAAAAAAATCAGATTATCGTTACACCTTTCAGGATTGCAAATAATGCAATACCACAAAGGATGTTTCTTAACGTAAAACATCTAATTATCTATGTTCTATAGAGAAGGGTAAATGAAGTTGAATGACGTTGCCATGTATAAAGTTGCAACCCTGGAATAACTGCTCTGATTTAAGACAGAAAACGACTCTGCTTAGTAAAAGCTGCGGTCGTAAAAAGATTTATTTCAACCTACAGAGGGTGATAGTACCCTAATTTGGTCCAAGATTTGATTTTGTCAGTATTGAAAAATTTTTTATCAATTGAGAGTCGATTTACTTTGGCCAAAACATCGACCGGTACGTCAGTGATTAGATTTGATCGAGCAGGTTCGTAGTGTTAGGCTATTTCAATGCTGTAACGGGATTGGACTCAACCATTCAGATCATCGAGTCAAGCACAATCATAAATTATATGTATCCATACAAAAAGTGGTATGGTTCCTACTATATATTTTGCTACTGGCCTAAAGACAAATTAAGTAGTAACTGTTGGTAAATACATGCAAGTGACATCGGAATATTAGCACAATAGGTTTTAATATTCCTCTCCCCTCTCAGAAAAATTTGCTTCAGTGCTTGCCCTTTAAAAAACATATACTTCCTAATGTTAAAGTATTTGTACTAATACTTGACTTATCGTATCTCGTAGGATGTTCAACCTTCACATGTAATGATTGCATATAACACAAGAACGAGCAAAAATTTACGCATATCTTTCTAAACAAACGTCTTTGCCTTTAAAAATTATTTAGACGCTTTGAAATTTAGAACTCTTTAATATTGATGGGCAAAATAGTCTATTTTGGAACAAAATTTAGGTTTTTGGTGGAACATCGGCCTCCTACTGAATAGGCAATCCAATACAAGATAGTGAATGTAATTGCAAATTTTAACCATCGAAGCAAGCATTGTTGTTTTTAAAGTGTATGTCCCGCATAAATTCAAAGTTAATTTTGCTTAAAATGAGCCATGCTATATGATTTTGCCATTCCACTTTATCAAATAAATGCATCACCCCAAGGAAACGACGCGGTGAAATATTATTAAAATGCAATATGTTGTGCGACTTTGAAGTTAGCTGCCATTCGGGTCGTTTCGGAATTCGCGGGCATTGCCACCGGAAATGACGTAACTAATAGAATGTACGAGTGAGTGTGTTCACCTCGGCCATAGCGAATGCTTACCGCTGTGGCTTCAACATTGTGAGAATTTACGCCTTTGGTGGCTGAAGTAACTGCAGCCATTGTCAGTTTATTGCATTTTAGGATGATGTATTAGCCGCATTTGACAAAATTACAAGAAAGGGTCGGAAAAGAGGCATTCAGACAAGCGTTTTCTGCGGTGCACATTTCGAGTGCCGTGACTTAGAATAAACACGGTTCGGAAGCCAGATGTACGGTAAGATAGACTTTACAATTCCTGGAGTTACTACATCGATTATGTAATCGCAATGCCATACCAGTACGACCATTGTCACCAGAAAGCTTCGCGTGTATCATCATCAACTGTGGACAAGAGCGAGAACAGCAGCAAGACTGCGACAGGTTGCCCAAAACATGTCAAGGATGCGGGGCCGCGGAGAAGTATGGCCGTGTTTACATCCCCCAAGACTGATCGCCGATTCAGATGCTTTACGAAAGTGATTGTAAATAAATAAATGAATACAAGTACTAGATCCCATGCATGTGTGACTCTATAATTAGTAACGTTAGGAGATATCTAATTTTATATTCCTAAAAAGTTTACGTAGTGATTGACTGACTCTTTGCGAGACTGAACGATAGGTTGTGTATAATACAGCACGGCGCTGCCAGTAACAGTGACACAACGTGTAGCAAAGAAGTTTATACTGTTGACGAAGCAGTCGCGTTGTCGTCATCTGTTCCCTTCTGCTCGACTAAGTCTCCCCTAAAATATTTTAGCTTCTTTGAGAATTTCGCAGTCATGAAACAATGAACACTGTGATTTATATCGCTGACACTTAATCAAGAAAAAAAACTGCGGAAGCGTAGCTGATCACTCCGTCACAGAAATGGCCGGCTGAGCCGCCCGGCCTCGGGTGCAAGTGTGCCCGATATTTACATCATGTCAATTTTAATGTATCTCTTCCCGAGAATTTGGCTAGACATGTCTTTACGGTCACATATTTTTAAAAGTGCCAATGTTCATGTGAGGTTTTATAACGCCAAACTGAAGATTTTGCGGCGAGAATACTACCTTCAGTGTTTATGCTAACATGACCCTCAGCCTGTTCCACTTCCAGCTGTTGAATGATAGGAAAGATGTGTGTTATAAAACGGTGGACAATTTTCAACTTGATCTCTACTACGTTTATCTACAAGCATCATGGTGTAATTCAAATTTTTATATACAGATTTTGAACGAGGCAATTTGTGTTGAGAAGTAATAATAAGGTGGGATGGCAACTCCAGACATATTTATATTTTGTTAACTTGCGGTTGTGTGTACGGTGTAGTGCACTGGTGTGTTTGACTGTGGTCACGGTGGGCTTGTCACTGACGCGACGGTCAACAAGAGTTCCGCTTTTGTTCTCGTTTAAGTTAAGGTTCCGACTGTTAAAATTTGCAGGCCTGTAAATTCTGAACAGCTTTGTCATATCTTCTGTGACGATGATATTCTCAGTTGCACTGCTTTCACTCATGAAATTATCACTATCTCCATAGTCAATGCACGAAGTCACCATCACCCATTCTATTAGTGACGTCACAGCTACTTACGCCAAAACGGGGCGAGCTCGGCAATTTCCGGAAAATGTCGCCATGATGGAAATCGAAAAGTGCAACTTTTCCCGTGTTTTCGTCGAAATAACATAATACAACCGTCTAAAAACCGCTAAAATAAGCTTCAGTTTGTGTGTAAATGTTTGTTTTATTAATACCAATTTCATTGACAACCAGAACTATAGTATACGCCCCAAGTCAAACGAAAAGTCTCAAAATGTGGCAGGACTCACCCTTTAAGTTTTCAAGTTTACTATTGCCGTCGTCTCCTGAAGAATATGTTCAAACAGATTGCACACAATGTAAGTATGTGTGCGGGCTATTGTTTACATGGTTCTCAAAAGACATATGTGTGGATGTGAATATAACTTCGTACGCAGCTCTCTCTGTAAAGCAAGTTCTTAATAGTTGGGAATATAAAAATGTTACTGTATAGCAGGCGTTACTCATGCAGAGCTTTGTCCGTGTAAAGATGAGAACAATTCTGCTCAAACACTTCCATGTGATGTGTGTTTTCTTCGCTGACTGTAAATCATTTACAATTATTGGTGACTCTTTTAAAGTTGAAAGTTCACGACTGAGACTCCCACTTTATTTGAGTTATTTTAGTACTATGATAATAAACGTTTTAATCTGTGTCGTCGGCGTACCTGGCTTTTAAAACTAGTTGATAAAAATATCACAGCATAAACGCAGTCTAGTTGCGATTATGTGACGTCACTCCATTGAATCATGCTTACAACGTCTGTGAGATGAATGAAAATATTTACCCCGACTTTGTGTCGAAATATATTTGTGGGTACGTTTATATAAAAAACCCATCGTTTGTTTATGCTTTTGTGGGTTGGGATCACTGGTAAAGGATTTGAGTATTGCTTCATGACCTGGCGTCTCCGCAGGGAACTTTGAGTTCAAGCTATAGGAGACACATTAAAACATAGGAAAAGGATTGGAATTACCTTACTATCCAACTTTGCAAGATGGTTTCATCGGTATTAGTATCCAGTTGCACTCAAGGAGTACAAAAGATAGCCATTATGGCTAGTGTTAACATGCGTGAGACTGGAACTAAAGCAATGTCATAGGTTGGTCACGACAGCTGCAAAACGAAAGAAATAGGGGAACCAAGCCAAGGAGGGCATCATGTGTATCTTTTTTTCACTTTGTAGCTCACATTTGGTATGTGTGTATATACCAAAAAGAACTTATATGGTGAGTCGGCGGCGTCTGTCTGTGTGTCTGTCTATCTGTGTGTCTGTCTATCTGTCTGTCTGTCTGTCTGTCTGTCTGTCTGTCTGTGTGTCTGTCTGTCTGTCTGTCTGTCTGTATGTCTGTCTGTCTGTGTGTCTGTCTGTCTGTCTGTATGTATGTATGTATGTATGTATGTATGTATGTATGTATGTATGTATGTATGTATGTATGTATGTATGTATGTATGTATGTATGTATGTATGTATGTATGTATGTATGTGTGTGTGTGTGTGTGTGTGTGTGTGTGTGTGTGTGTGTGTGTGTGTGTGTGTGTGTGTGTGTGTGTGTGTGTGTATGTATGTATGTATGTATGTATGTATGTATGTATGTATGTATGTATGTATGTATGTATGTATGTATGTATGTATGTATGTATGTATGTATGTATGTATGTATGTATGTATGTATGTATGTATGTATGTATGTGCGGATGTATGTCAATCCACCTCCAAAACTCAAAACTGCAAACCCTACCACCTTAGTATTTGGTGTACAGCGGGACCCAGGGGTGGAGATGTAAATTTGTTCAAATGAACATGTCAGTGTCAAAAGTATGCAGTTGGGTGAGAAAAAAGTAAAACCCTTCAAATATGTGGGGGTAATTGCAGTTACTGAACAAGCCTATTCAAAAAAGAGAGTTTCTGTTCCATAACCTAATTTGTATGAAGTGTACCTTCTATGTGTGAGAGTGATGGCAGTAACTGAAGTATCCTACACCAATGATGAGTCATATCCTGTCATTGTTCATGAACTGATAAATATTGACAAACCTGCTCAAATAAAGAGGGACTTTGTTGAAACATTCCTCTGCTTTTGACTGAAGAAATGCTAGTAAAGTGAAGGTTAAAAAAGCAGAGTCTTGTTTAACTAATCAGCTGATTATTAATATGTGTACAAAGATGTATCTTCAGTTGTTAGAATATGAATTAAAGGCTAGACAGAGCTATATGTCAAATAGGAAAAGCTCAATTTCTTACATTCGTGCTGTGTTCAAATTAAACGCTTGGTGGGCATCCGGATTCGGAGGACAAATGCATGATCACAGTCAGAATATACAGTATCTGTCTTTGTCCTTGTGTTTTAGTCAGTGATTACCATGGTGTGGTCTATATCTGTTCGTAACATCTCCTTGCAAGTTTGCCGTTTCGCCTAAAAATCGGAGAGGTGTCGTACACAACTTCACGAGAGTCCAAAAAGTATTGCAATAAGTCATGTCATACTGACTTAATTCAGGTGTCAAGTTCAACTGATAAATACCGCATAAATGCATGTCGGGTCATCAGTAGTCAGTTTCAATGCATAATTACTAAGTTTGTAATTTTGTCAAACTTAAAAATCTGTGCAAGTCATTTGCATCAGAGTCACTCTAAAGAGGAATAGTGTTTGCATTAAAAAGTCTGTCAGTCATTTATTCAGTGGTTAGTTGATCTATTGTGAAAATACTGGACATTTTGGCGAATTTACTGGCTATCCCACAAATATTCTAGTGGGTTTACTGGGTATCCAACACTCCTTCCCTAAATAAATATCGTCCCAGATATTTGACAGAGAGAAGCAAAATGTAATATACTCTTCAATTTTGTACATTTTCTGAACACTTTTTGAAAATGAGAGTTCAATACACATCGTATACATGGCAGTCTTCTTATCACAGTTTTCATTTCATTTGTAAACAACAGTATGAGATTACAGAATTGCAATGTCTTTAAATGTTTTTGAAGTTCTCTTCCAAGTAATTTCATGATATTCTTTTGTAAATCCAAATTTTAAGTAAATTTGGTATTTTCGGCAGTGCATTGCTAAAAATATCGAAACATTGTCCGAATAATTACATGAGGCCAAGCCAAACAGTATGATTGAAAGAGTTCAAGTGAGTAAATCAAGGTCATAAATTGTTTGTAAGTAGTTCATGTCATCACAGCTCGTTCTAGGTCAGATCCAGTCAAATGCAGCGTAATACACCCAAAAATGTAGTAAAATATGTTCGAAAGCCAGTGAAAACTATTAAACAAATAATGAATTTATGCATAAAGGTATATACATGCACATTACATAAAAAGAACTTAGACTTGGGAAGGTAACAAATTGTTACTCTTTGCTGAAGATATTATTGACCTTCAAAAGGCAATTGAGTGATTAGCAGGTGATATGTGAATTTGTGTTGCCTTACCGTACTCTCACTGAAGGGTTTAATATGTTAAGTATGCCAAATTAAGGAGTGTATTTGATCTCCACACCCTGTTTCCACATGCCTTGATTTGTAAGAATAACTCTTTGTTTCCTGTACGTTTGTTAATAGGCTGAAGGCGATGTCAAAACAGATCGTACTGATACTGGTATGAGTGTTTCCAGTAATGTAAAACACTCTTAGTCAATGTACTATAAGTCAATAAACGATAATGCGACTATGCTCACCAGTACAATGTAAATTATGATTACAATTAATTGTTCGTGCAACAAGACAATCAAAATCATGAAATGACTGTGAAAACACAGATTTCAGCTCATGAATTACAATCAGAATATTTCACAGATTTACTGACACCAGAGGCCATGTAGTTTAGATAACAGTTTTGAGAATCAGTTAATGTATGTAACTAACAACAGTCAGACTTTAAACTGGGAAAGATACAGAATAAGCAGTGTTGTGCAAGGTAGCATCCACTAAGGCAGTATAATCTTTAGCATAGAATCACAAGGTGGACATTGTCCATGTTATGCTCTTGCTTACTTTTTTTTTCTCAAAACATAAGTATCACCTAGACATGTTAGGGATGATTTTTACAGAGAAACTACCAGACGTCTAGGAGTTCGAGCCAGTAATAAGTTGTGAAATATTATTGTTTCAAGAATTACCAAATACTTGTAAAATTAATTTAATGCAATACATACCACAAGAGAACACCTTTACTTTGGTCCGTACCAATAATTTTGACTACCAAGTTGCATGGTGTTAAGAAATGTAATACTATATGTTTTCAGTTCTAGTGATTCAGTGTTGTTGATGCTTGGTGAGTATTGTATGGCTCAATATGCAAGCAAATACTTCCCTTTTCAATTTTTCCGCAGATTTAAACTCATATGGCTTCCAGTGTTCTTAGGGAACAGTATTTTATTGTGTTTCGATGTGCTGAATGATATGTCGATATGCTGAATGAAACTATCTGTATCCAATTGTCATGAACTTAACTTGGATAGGGTGATACCGTACATATATGGACTTCAAAAATGTCCGTCCAAGTAGAAACAACCAGCTCTCACACACAGTATTACAAGATGAACATGAAAAATGAACTCATGGATAGTTACTTTGACTTTCGAAACCAGCTTTAAGTAAACAAAGAGAGTATGCAGAATACGATAACACAGATTTCAGCTCATAAATTACAACCAAAATTAAATATAAATCACAGATTCATAGACATCACAGGACGGGAAGTTTAGATAAGAGTATTGAGAATCAGTGTATGTATGTCACTAACAAAGGTCAGACTTTAAAATGGGAGACATACAGAATAAATAGTGTTGTGCAAAGTAGCATCCACCAAGGCAGTAACATCTTTAGCATAGAATCACAAGGTAGACAGTGCACATGTAATGCCCTTGCCTACCTTTGTATGTTTCAAAATAGAGATATCAAATTGACATCTGAAAACTTGATTGTATTAAGCTCACATTAGGTAGATGCATGTATACCAAAGAGAGCTTATATGATAGGTCGGCGGCGTCTCTATGAATGTATGTTTGTTAGTATGTGCGGATGTATATCCGTCCACATAAAAAAACTCGCCTACCACCTTAGTAATATGTGTACAGTGCACCTAGTTGTGGGGAAGTAATTTTGTTTAAGTGAACATATAAGTGTCAAAAATATACAGGTTAGGTAAAAAAGGGGAAAATTCAGCAAATTGTTAAAACTCTGTAACCACAGGCCAGATATGGTTAAAACAATTGTGTGCAGATTTTTTATTGTGACTATAGTTTGGGGGGGGGATTTTCGTGATTTTGGTGAAAACTCTTCTCCGGAAGATCTTTTCCCGGTGCCCTGAAACTTGGTATGAATAATCCTTGGATTAGCCTACATCAGATTTCTTCTAATTGTGGTGAAATTTTCATATTTTTATTTTTAGGAATTTTTATGCATTTTATGTCAAAAGTATTTGTTTCTGAATAAACTTCTTTGATTGCTTTGAAACTTGGTATTCATGTACATAGAGGCAACCTTGGTTGACTGTTTTCATATTGTGGTTAAATTTTTAATATTTGTATTTTGGAGCAATTTTTTCCATTTTAGGTTAAAGAGTTTTTTTCCTGAAATCGTTCGTCCGATTGTTTGAAACTTGGTATGCATGTTCCCAGGGGTAAACTTAGTTAAGTATACTCACTCTGACCTACCACATCGAAGCATATATGAGCCATATGTCATTCACGCTACTTGTTTTATTTCGGTTCTGGCTTCATCAAAATACTCGATTAAGCAGCAAAACTCGTTAAATAGGTACGTAGAATAAAGATTTACATGATAAAAAATGTGTGACGCTAACTTCAAGTTTGCATCTTTATATCAATTCGTGCCTCTCGTTTCTTAATTGTGTCGATTATGAATTGATCTATCAAGATTTGCATGTGTGTCACAATTATTGTGGCGTGAAAAGCTAACATATCGTAAATCGATTTCTCTCATTGGTCTGTATTAAAGGGGGAAATCTGGAGACTATCGGACTTAATCTTTGTGGTTGAAATTACAAATAAATCCTTGTTCCAGCGTATACATAAGTAAAAGAGAATAATAACAAACTATACGTTTGAAATATGTTTCCTCAGTATATATCCGTAATTGTTGAAGCATAAACGTTTATGATTTTTTTTTCAAATATGATCCACTTTGAGAACTAGTGCGAAACCTAGGACGTCATTCATCTTTGCACATGTGTTGCAAACAATATTTCGGTCAACGATAAGGACAAAGTGTACTACATTACGCACGTTTCGCAAATACGATCACGGCAAGGTCGTTGTTGTCTGCTGTAAACAGAAACGGACTTTCGAACATATTCTTGTGGAAAACGACCCAGATTTTTCTCGGTTTAAAACATCCTCCACTCGAGTTCAGTTTGCTAGTATTGCAGCTGGGCCGTGGTTTGAAGTCCAGCAGATAAATATACAAGTTTGCGAAATTTGAGGAATTACGAGAGCCAAGGAAAATGTTGATGCATTTTAAGTTCTGATGGCAGGCGACCAGCAGTTTGCACCTGCGAAGACAAACAGGTCTAATACCGGACTGTACAGTTTGCTGTCAAATGAATTATGATTCAGCTAGTTCAGTTTCTATGACATTCAAACAAACATACAGTCAACCAGTAATCCAATCTGATGATCTGCAGGGTTTGAACTCCTGAAAAATGCGTATTTAAAAATAGTCTGAAATAAATCCCTACCGACCTACCTACCCTAATTTTGAAAAAATGTTATCGGAACAACACAGTTTATTTTGTTTTGCCCCACCAATTGTTGCGCCAGGAGATCCAGGTCCACTCTTTATTAAGTTGCGAACAAATCTGAGAGCTATAGCGCACGATAGTCGAACCAATCCGAAGTGCACCTGCATGTGACCTGCAACGATCGCATTCTTGAGTGCTACCATCTTTGTTTGCTGTAACTGGGGGTACATGACCTCTGCCATGTACCCAATTTAGGAACACGTGCTCCCCGAGGCATTGAAAAAAAAAGACTAGAGCGCTTGGCCGCATTGTAAATATAGTCCCAGTCAGTGTACAACACTGCATTAAGTGTCGGCAATTTATAAAAAATGAAGCTGAACGAGAGTGACAACTATATTTTTCTCTGCCAAATGAAACGCAGCTGAAAATATACTTGACTAGTGTTGTTTCCAATACATATGACACATTCTGAACATGTTCAGTGTAACCCTTAAAATACTGAGATTCTATGTAGCTGCCATGAAAAAAAAAACATCAATCGACTTATTTTGTGAACGATCTCAATATAAGTTAGTGGGTTTCCCATTTGCTGTGAATTTGCAGAATGCCCAACTTTTAGAAATTTATTAATAATAATTTAAAAAAATAAGATCATGGGCATATTCTTCAATTTATATTTCATTATGCCAGAGATCTCTAATTTAGAGCATTAAGTAATAGATATCAAATCAGGTCCAATAATCGTTATCATTCAAGGTAACTATGAAATTTACCAGGTCCAAGGAACATATAGATGATGACAAAGGCAATGGGGTCATCTTGAACCACGAAATAGTGGTGGTAACCAGGTGTTCCGGAATGGGTAAGCGTACCCTGCCAGCTAGCCGCACCCGTCAAGATTGACCCAAAGCGACAATCCATTGTTATTTGGTGAATTCACCAAATTACTTTTGTGGTTCAAAATTTTGTTTGCTTTCTCACTCATGATTTGAGAAACAGACATATCATATTTTGATACAACATCTCCGTATTTACCGTAGAACTTCTTAAACGATTTCACCAATCTACTTTCTGAGAATCCTTGCCTCACTAACTTTTGAGCTAATAGGTTGTGTCTATCTCGAAAGTCTTCCTATGAATGGCATGCTCTACTGTATCTAAGGAGTTGTGAAATATACACACCATAAGCTGGAGATGATATTATATTGCTCCACAAAAAGGGAACGTTTATAATTTCAAAATTGAAATCGTTTCTTTTGTCATACAGCTTAGTATATAGTGTATTATGTCTAATTTCAAACAATAAGTCTAGGTATGATGCCAAGTCCACACTTTCAGTTGTTTCTTTTATTTCTAAATCATCTTGGTAAATGTGGTGTAGATATTTGGTATACCAGGATTTTTTAAACTGATGAGATCATCAATATATCTATGGGTGTTACATCGCTTGGCAATCCTTTTACACCCATATTTCTGAAGTGATTGCATGAACTATACTTCATACGAATACAAAAATAAATCTGCAAGAAGTGGGCGCAGTTTGTACCCATGGGAATGCATATGGTTTGCCTGAATGTCATGCCAGCAAACTTGATAAATATGTTGTGAATTAGGAAATGTAGCATTTGAATCACCTCGACATAACTGTATTTGCGTTGGCATCGCTGTTGTTGGTGACATAGCCTAAGTTGCCCTTGATGGCAATGTATTCATACATATAACTACCATTCTTGTAAAAGAAGGCTTTCTTCACGAGAGATGATAGCCTGTTCCTTTAAGTTTGTTATCTGGAATGGTTGTGTACAACGTTGAAAATGAAATGTGTGGATTGAATTGTGCGTGTTTTTGTTATTTTGTAAAATATGTAACAATTCTTTGGAGTTCTTTAATATCCACATTAGATTGACCCCACTAGTTTCATAAATTTTGTCACAGTACCGTACCAAACTAGATTTAATGGTTGATAAAATGATGGTTAAAAGTTGTGACAAGCGTTTTGTTGCACACTTACAGGAACCAGCTATGAAACGTTGTTAATAAGGATTCTTATGGATCTTAGGAATCAAATATAGATTAGTTAATACCTTGTCATCTTGCGCTAACTCGATGCCAAACTCACTCAAAACTGTTGAATTGTTCTACAATATTTCCTCTTCAGATAAGGTTGAAAGAGAGTATGTTGTGCTACTCTCATCATCTGAGTTAATCTGAAGTTCGTTCTTTAAACATTGAATGTAATATTGATTGCACACAAAAATGATGTTGTTTGATGCTTTGTCTGCAGGCACAACAACATATTTATCGTGTAAAGCGTCTAGATATTCCCGTACAGAAGGGTCATCGAAGGCGGATGTAGTGTTGATGACAGTGTGTAAAGAACGAAGACGTAAAATGCGATTTTTTACCTTATCACGGACTGTGCGAAGCCAGTTCGAAAGACAATGTCCAACGTCTTCGTCTTCAAGGGCAGCCCACTTCTTAGCATAAGCCTCAGCAGCATCCATAATTTACGTAAAGTTAAAGTTCCAGTTTACTTTGGGTGGCTCTCGATATTTTGGGCCAAACTAGTACAGCTGCCGAAGCTTAGGATGTGCAACTATCTTCATGTCACTGTTATTATATGACCGTGAGGTTTGTAACAAAAGGGAGATGACATACAATCGCAAGTACCATCATGAACATTGTTCCAAGTATCAATTTCTTTCAAGACCCTATTTTATTAAGACAATTTCCTACCTATTGTCTTAGAATAGGTATACTACACTATAGGAGGGTCTTGCAATGTAAAAAGGGTGGTAATTTGTCCATAACGTCCTTGTTGTGTAAGGTATTTCTGATGTTAATCATGTCAATCCCTTTGTTAACAAACCTCAAAAAAATCTCTGCTGACTGTTGATGCTTTCTGTCCGAACAGGTTTGAATAAGCGATATTTGCCTATATTCATAATAATGCTGAATTAACCGGTATTCGGGCAGCAGCGGGTCATATACATTCATAGCTTCAACTGTCAGGAGAAGTCGTCTTAACTTCTGCAAGGAGTATGCAAACAATGCACTTCTCACCTTATGAACGCCCAAAAGTTGATTAAACATGGGTATTAGATCACCGAACTGAGGATTACAAATGTTATTGCTCTGTCGATAGCCATGACTTCCCACACATCGTCTTAAAAAGTTTTTCCCCGGTCTCTCCAATATATGTAAGACCACACAAAGTGCACTCTATGCCATAAATGGTGTTCTTAGATTGGCATGAAAGGGACTCAAATGCCTTTGTTTGGTACGACTTTTTGGACAGATTACTCCGTGTCACAGTGTCAGTGATCAGAATATCACATGTGTTGCAATTCTAGTCAGACACTGTGACACAGAACAATCATATTCCATATTTTCCCTGAGAATGTCATGTAGATTTTGCCTAGGACTCAGTCCAACTGATGAATTGTTTGCCCTATGCAATCCATCGGGGGGGGGGGGCAGTTTTGTTTTTCCGGTCTCGATCCAAACCGGTCTTCCTTATAGTACTTAAATTCATGAGTAGATTATTGATAACAAGGCTACTGATATGCTCGGGGACTAAAATCCACCAACTGACATCAACCTTGGCGTGGCAATAGACATCAAATCGGGTGCAATAATCGTTATCATTCAAGGTAACTGTGAAATTTACCAGGTCCAATGAACATATAAATGATGACAAAGGCTATGGGGTCATCTTGAACCACGAAATAGTGATGGTACCATGTGTCCGGAAAGGGTAAGCTTACCCTGCCAGCTAGCCTCACCCGTCAAGATTGACCCAAAGCGACAAATCCATTGTTATTTGGTGACTTCATCAAATTGCTTTTGTGAGTCAAAATTTGGTAGGCCGTCACTCATGATTTGAGAAACAGACAGATCATATTTTGATACAACATCTCCGTATTTACCGTAGAACTTCTTAAAAGATTTCACTAAGCTACATTCTGAGAATCCTTTTCTCACTAACTTTTGAGTTAATAGGCTGTGTCTAACTGGAAAGTCTTCATATGAATTGCATGCTCTACTGTATCTAAGGAGTTGTGAAATATACACACCATAAGCTGGGGATGATGGTATTATTTAAAGATGTAATGGTAAAAATCATTCTAGACGGAATTGCTGTCATTTGTTTAAAGTCATGACAAAAACACTGATCCTTGATTCAGTAACATGATAACCTCTGACCTCCATCCCAGTCAACGGATATCGTCTCAGGCAGAAGTATATTCATCCACATCCTTTGATGCATTGGATGAACATTGGGCGGGCTGTTGTGACAATCAGAGCGTTGGTTCCCTCCCGACCACCAAGTGTCTGACTCGGAGTGTAAAATCACTGACATTTTGAAGCAAGCCCCCAACAATGTTGAGCCAGAGGATTCAGGTCTAGTCTTTGTCAACATGCAAACATATCTGCCAAACCAACCTTAGTATAAATGTTGTAGTGATTGCTATCGTTGGCCCAGCAAACTTTGCTTACCGTACCTACGGTTTGATGGGGCCTCAGCCATGACCCTAATTTAGGGACACGCGCTCCGCGAAGCATTGGACAAAACAAACTACAGTGTGCTAGACCGCAGTGTAAATATAATCCAAGTAAATGTACATGATAACTCATATATATATATATATATATATATATATATATATATATATATATATATATATATATATATATATATATATTATATATATATAAGATTCAGTACAACTTCAATGTAACACTTCAAATAGGGAGATTATATGTAGTTGTTAGAAAGAAAACTAGTCAGTTGACTCATTTTGACCACGATCTGCATACAAGTCAGTTGGTTTTCTCTCTTTGCTTTGAATTTGGAAAATGATCAATTTACAGAGAGGAACAGCCCTTCAATAGAATGAAATCGTAAGTACAAGCTTGATACAAAACAGGAAGGATACGCTCCCTGTTGGAATAATGTTCAAATAATATCACAATTTCAAGTGAATTATTATCACTTTGAACGATTCCTTCCAAGCTATGATCAAGGAAGGCATTGCTTATAGGCAAAATGATTTAACTGTGATGCCGAATAATTACTTGACAGAATAAGGATGTATGACATGACGAACTTTTATAATGTTCAAATGACAAGCGAGCACTTTTGAATATTACTCGAAAAGGGCTGGCTGTAACTCGTAAAAATGTGTCTACACAGAAAGTCAACAAGCATTGACAAGTAAGGCTATAACTTATCCATCAATATCGCTTTATTTCTTAAGCTAAAAACTTGTTGCTGTTATACATTTTAGTAAACAATACTATTAAATCTTTCAATAGAAAATTTGCTAAAATAAAAAAGGTTAATAAAACATTCTAGCTCGTAAATGAAAGAGATTTACGTAGTACATTTCATTCTTTTGAATCACATCCAGGGAAGGTCATTTATGAGTTCTAATTAAATTGGTCGTTAAACATATGAAAAATAAGAAGAAATATTTCTTCCAAAATATTTCCCAGCAAATAGTATATTAGTGTTCCGTGTATAACGTAAAAATGCCTACCAGCATGTAAAAATACATTGTATTATCATAAATTTAATAATGTGAAAGCAAGTATTTCAGTCGTTCACTCATGCGAATGTATTCAATTTTGTCTGCTACATTTTCTACAAGAATTGAATCAAACACTCCGAAAAGGGACATTGTTACATATACACAATAACCCTTTTATAGGGTATGTATAAATTCATTATTCTTTGTAAAATTAGTACATCCTTTTCAAAAAATCGATGACGTTGAAACTTCACAATAGTTACCAATGAACATAAAATACTGAAATACGAAAGGTAAATACATAAATTTGTTTGTGCATTTTCTTACATTAAAGTGTGTAAAGTTGTCCTGCTCTGGCAATGATTTAGAACACACTGTTTCAACACACATTGCTGTGAAGCCTATCTCTAATAAATCTACTCTCTCACAACGCAATAATGGCACGGTAACAAACATGTTGTGTTGATATCGCTAGTTGCGAGGACAATTATATACGGTTTGTTTATGGGATGGGTATAAAAAGGACGCTCATTGGCACTTACGTGTAAACATGTGTGGTTAAAGTTCAAACCAGTTAACACTTAACATTTTTTACCGGAGGATCGAAAAAAATTATAGCAAATCTACCATTTTTTTCAAGGATAACCATTACGCTTTCTCTAGCTGCTGCCGCTTTTGGCGTATCAAAAAACCTGCTTATTATTATATTGATTTGCATTAATCAACAACTTTCTCCGTCCTCGTTTTGAAGTTTTTTAGAGTCGATTGGGTTTATGGCTTGAACATCGATGTAAATCTAAGAGAAGAAAAATTAAAAATGTAGCATTAGTCATACAACGGAGAGAAGGAGAGGCGAGTAAAGTTTCATAAGGTACGTCAGCAAAATAGTCGCAATCATGTCATCCATAATCAAATAAAACTGGGTCAAAATTCGAAATACAATAGTTGTAAACATAGACACTAAACAGCACACAACATACAGTAAATCACCGGTATACACACTAAAGTCAAATTTATGAAAGAAAGATATATGTACCTCTGGCCAAAAGATCAAGAAGTAATGTCAGGTGTTTTGAAAATAGACATAAAGCACAACATTAAGATTCACAAAGTCAGTCTTTCAATTACATAATGAAACAACAACCGTAAAAAAACAATTGAATACTTGAGTACATGCATTTTATGAAATGAACGCGATGAGCATGGTTGACAAGACAAAGCTTATGTTTGAATGACACCATATTCAGCAAATGCCAGATTGGCAATCACCTTTTCATCTTTGACGAGTTTAAAAAGCATTGTTTTCAGTTCTGAAAATCCTGGTCTGCTTTGGGGGTCAGCGCTCCAGCAACTCAACATGGTAGCGTACCTGAAATGCGCGAATTTTTAAGTTTTGTAAGGGACAGCGTCGTCAAAATAACGGACGTAAGCGCGCATGTGTCAATACAACGCGTGCAATAATCTATATAACCATACCGGTTGAGTTGTGTCATAATTTTGTGCAATGGTAAATCGGTCGAGTATATATGTCTGGTGCGTCATATATTTCCATGGACAGAGAAGATGGGTAAAAGTACATAATATCATCACTTTACTCTAAATACTTATTTTGTTGCGACGTTTATCAGATAGAGGTACAATGCCAAAGGCTAATGATGGAATATCACACAAACATATAGGATAACTTACAGGTCCTTGTCGCAATGCGGGGGTTTGGCATTCGATAACCTTTTTGTAGTGAAGATGTCACTTCCCACTCACACATATCGGGGTATGGATTGTTTCCTGAAAAAGGCACATACGGTCACTTGATGAATATACAAAACAACAAAAATAAACAGCACACCCCTGCTTGGAACGGACGATTGGTTGGGTAATTACAGCAGCAATGAAGTTTAAGTGTTTTTTTCTGTTGTGCCGTGCAACAACGCAGCCATTAACGTCCTTTACAGTCAACATAAACAGACAATGTATCAGAGGTGATGAATATTTTAATGAGGCCTACTGGCGATACCATAAACTTCTACTTTTTCATGGACACGGCGGTTATTTTATCATGGTTGTTTAAGGAAAAATATCCGTGTCCTAAGAGAGAAAAAAAATCAGGAAAAGGTTCAATTCCGATGTTATCAATAGCTTCATCAAACACAAAAACTGATGCCAGTGTTTTCTTTCACCAGGAAAACATCTCATGAGGGGATCGGCTAACACAAACCATGTATCTAGACTAATCCCCTGAACGCTTATAATTTCCGCGTTACCGAATAAAGGGCTTATTACTCCCCAGAGAGTAAATAAACTACCGATCAAGTAGAACAAAAGATTACAATGTTTATGAATATGACATCACCCGTGTTATTTGTAGCGAAATCACCGATTGACAGTCAGTTCACACCTCAAGTAAGGTATCTTTTCATATGGAAATGATTTCGAACCTACAGCGTTTGTGCCGGGGAATCTTGGCATTTCTGACGCTAAACACGAATAGGTTATATTGAAAAACACCTAAATTTGAAAATCAGAACGGGTAGGAAAATGTCAGCAACTTCGTAATCCTGGAGGAAAACGAGAGTCATTGTGTTCCTTTCATCTGGACGTTGGTGATAGACGTACATTGATGAAGGTGCCATCGAATGATAAGAATAAAGTGTAAAAGACTAGCAATACGATCGCAGAAATCGTTATTGAGCTGCCCGCTGCGGTGTTTGCTCGGCCACCGCCCGCTCTTTCCGTTAAGCTACCACCTCCGATAACCAGAGAAGTTTGTGTAGATATGCAAATGCATGCGCGGGAAACGTGATACCCCGCCGTTCAGGTTCCACCTATACAGGGGTTATCGTCTTTTTGGTTTTATCTTCAAACTCATCGTTAGTAACTTTTAGCTACAATAAGCATACAAATTAAAATCTTTTGCTTGATTTGTTGGATTAATTGGATAGGTGGTGTGCCTTTGATGACGTTAGCGTTCGGTGTTATTTCTAACAAATCGTCAGTGGCTGCGTTTATTTTGTAGCGTTGCACAACATGGAATCCAATTTGACTTCATTTTTGCTGTATGTAATACTCGTAGTATCTACTGCATTTTATAGTGGACACTATTTCAAAAACAGAAAACAATCTCCTCATAAATAATCACAAAGCAAGTTTGTGGTCTACGAGAAAATATGTAACGATATCGAGCTTTGTGGAATCAGTCAATTGATGGAAAAACATGTAAACTACTCATACCCATAGTGACAATTTCCCAAAGTAAGATACCAAATGACCAGACGTCACTCTTCGTTGTAAAATTAGTTCCATCAATTGTTTCGGGGGCCAACCATCGAATCGGTAATCGACCCTATAAACATAAGACAAGAAAAGTTATGTGATGTTGAAATCATGACAGTTAACATTCTTGCACTAGTGCAAGTATGTTAAGTAAGTTCTTACTTTGGACTGTCGTTTTCTAATAAAATGAAATATGCACGTGCGAGAGCATAAAATATTAAATAGGCATTTGCATTTATGTTGTTCCCGTCAATAGGCAGTCTGAGTATCAATCGCAAATTTATTCATCTATATGAAGAAAAACGTCACCGCCTCGCTTGTTGACAGTGTGCTAGGACTCAAATGATATGCAGGGGCCCAAGGCATCTACGGGCTGGTCCTGTATTGTATTTACTAGTGTTCCTTGGAACCTATGCGTTATAGGGTTTTGCCCTATTGTACTTTCTAGAATACTTCCTCCACATCTTCTTCTTCCATACGTTTTATCGTCCTATAACTCAAATATCATCAAAAACGTAAACTTCTCAAACCTGCAGGGCTAATTTGACCTACTTAATGCCACTGCACAAAACCCTTTAAATTTCATATTGTCACGTGACCGCCAAACTTGTGTTTTGTGACACTTTTATTTCTTCTTCGAAACACCTGGTGGCAGATTGTAATGAATATTTTTATGTAGCATGTACCCTCTCAACACTTTAAAATATGCAATAACATCTGTGGCGGTAACGTTATTATTGCCAATGTATTGAAGTTTTCAAAAACTGGCTAAAGAGCATTTAATTTACAATCAGAATTATGTTTACAATCAGTATTCTTTGTTGCCTATATAGCGACGTAGCTACATGAAAATATTCAAGGTCACAGGCCCTGTCAATTTCGAGATGATTTTTAAAGTTTTTTTTTCATAATTTTCTATGACCTTTGACCTACCCTATACCTTTGAAGTTAATGTATGTCAAACAAGACTATGTAAGAGTCCGAAAGCGCTCGTGTCTATTAACTAATAACCAGTATGAGACTGAATTGCAGGGATTGACCCCTGATCTGTGATCCGTACATCAATCATTGTGCCTCGCCTAGGGTCTGATTTAAAGTTAGCACGTAAAGCTGTGGCAGCAATGTTTTCTGCCGCTATATAATATTTTAAGGATGACCCTTGAACTCACTGATGAAATTTGTCTGCATTGTCTGCTTAATACACAAAGATCGCGAAGGCCCTGGCTTTGCTACTTGCAGCTGTACTTTAAATTACCTTTATTTTGTTCCTATATTGACGTTCATCAACAACGCCACTAGCTAGTCCAAAACCTGCGATTTTACAGACGCCTAGTTCGTTCACCAGAATATTGCGAGTTGCTAGATCTCGGTGTACTATGCACTGCAAGAATAAATAACAAATAATTAAGCAGAGATATAAAAAATATTTAAATAATATATATATATATATATATATATATATATATATATATATATATATATATATATATATATATATATATATATATATATAAATAATAGATAGATAGATAGATAGATAGATAGATAGATAGATAGATAGATAGATAGATAGATAGATAGATAGATAGATAGATAGATAGATAGATAGATAGATAGATAGATATAAGTTCACCCTTCTTGTGGTTTTCTTTATATCTTATATCAGTGTAATTCGACTTGCAAAAAAGTGTACATTTTATGATAAAAGAGAGAGTATTTCGCTTTGCAAAAAGAAACATTGCTAATTACCTTTGATGAAATAAAGTCCATTCCAATAGCAATTTGGTGAGAATATTTTAAGAGATCAGTGTTTGTAAGTGTCAAATTGCTACATTTTACATCTGTGTTGGTGGCACCCTTCCTACCTCTGACCTGGCATAGATAGGTTTGTAGGTTTCCCCGTTCCATGTATTCTAAAATGATGAAGTATGGTTCTGAAATGAAGGTAATGGTGTAAAAGTAGGTTGAATATTGAATTCGAGATAAAAGCAAAATGTCATAAAAAGTGCTACTTGTAATTGCACCCACATTGCTATGAAGCTTGATAAAACAACTATCTTAGCTGTGAGCTACTAAAATAACTGGAGAGAAAATAAGCAATCAAACACGAAACAAAGTGATAATCATTTCATCAAACTAAATTAAAAGATATTTGGCAAAAGTGTAAGGTTTAAAAGACTATCTTACCAAATTCATAAATATATTGTATAACATATGTACATAAAAAGTAAATGCTTAAAAGAACAACACATGCTTGCATAACTAACTAATTGACTACTAGCTAGATAGAAAAATCAATCAAACAATCAATCAATAAATATGTTAAAGCTGAGGCTGATCAATTCTTACCTACTGCTCTACGTAAACCAAGCATTGACACAACATGTTCATTGTTGCCGATTGACTTCATCAAATCTATTTCCCGTAGAAAACTTTCTTTATCTTTCGCAACAGCATCTTCTAATGAAAAAAATTACAACAACCAAAAAAAAAAAGACATAACACAAATTGGCATACATAGGATTAAATCCCTAAGCCTGAATTCATTAACTGGAATTTCCACGTAATTTCCTTTTTGCATGCCTTTCCATTTATTTAGGGCTATGAACAATGTACTTCCAAACCTGTCAGTACATAATGCAAACGGCCCACTAGCTCCCCGGGTGTTCACAGTCAAACCAATGCACTGTTTTGCGCATGGATATTATACATCTAGCGTTAAGCTTCTACCTGGACGTCAAAGTGCTTAACCGGACGGGTAAATTAAGGAAACCGGTCTTTCACGTCATTCACATGGTCCACTAACTCCTGAGATATTCATAGTCAAATCAATGCACTATTTTACACTCGCATCAAGGTATGTAATATTGGGCAATATTGTTCTTCGGCCAGAAGACTTTACATTGCAATATCAACCGGTTAAAGATACTTGTATTTGTTATTTAACTCTCTCACTTAATTATACCTTTTATGTTTTGATCGCAACAATGGTGGTTCCATCTTTACCAGCGATGTTCCAAGCTTCCGCTCTGACAACCTTACCGAAAGCACCTTTATGAAGTTCCTCTCGCAGGGTGAGAAATTCTCGCGAGATTTCAAGATGTTGTAACTTGCCTATTTCTAGATAAACTGGTTTACTCATTAAGTGTGGTTTCAGTGATGCATACTTTTGTTCAATGTCCTGAGTAAGGCAAAGAAAGTCATTACTGTAACGAGTTACGAGTGAATACGTACAATTTGAAATAACATAGCTGATTATTTCAAATAATTTTCAAAGTGCATTCTACATTAATAATATCATTAAATATTGAAAACATATTTCGGTTATATACCGTCGCGTAAGAATGATTTCCTGGCAATTATTCATATATTTGATCGACATCAGTTTCTTTAATGTCAATTCATTGATTCTCTGTTTGATAACACTGATCCGTTATATTGCCTCTTGCTGTATCTCTTTCTCCCTCCGCTGTTGAGATATTCGCCGTCGGATACAGATACGTCATCTCTTTAAAAAAATAAGTACTCTGCATTAGCATAGCTTTAGCATAGTTTGACCAACGTAAAAATGGCGCGATGTTAATTGAGATTCACAGAAAATACCGTTTATTACCTGTATACGATTCCGTGTAGGGTTCAATAGCAGATCCATCAGTTCCAGTGCTAACAGTGAATATTTTGGTCCAAGTAGGGTAGGCCATCGTTGTCGAAAGGAAATAAAAAAAAACACAATGGGATAAAAACTAAATGGAATAATTAAGCGATAATGCACCCGACGTATAATGGATGAAAGCAAACTTTGCATTACATGAATTACGAGGCAAGCCGAGTGCATCATGACTTTTAAAGTTTGCTTGAGTACATTATTGGACGGGTGAGTGAATGTTACTTGATTACTTGTATTATTGTATAGTTTGGCAATGTCAGTGGACATTTTTACAATGTTTGGCACAATACAGGATAATCGGATAAAATATCAATAATCACCTGGGAGTATAAAGTCGCGAAATCAACTGGTATTGATAGAGGTGTTATATAATTGCCTATAGTCAAAGCATCACTGACAAACTGTTGTAAACTAGGCACTAAAAACGATAAACATAAGATTTTAACATACGTTTTTTCTTTGCCCCTAGTACCATTGTCAAATCATTTATTCCGGTAAAACGTATCCTTGCTGCCATCATACTTGGTCGACGTTGTAACTTTTGGCGATAGAAATACCAGATGTATTAGAACGCGTGCTGAGGTTGACGGTCATTGTTTCTACCTTTTTGACTATCGGTATTTGTTTAAGGTTTACTATGTACGGCTACTTTTTAGCGTTTCTGCAGGTAATCTTGTATATTTAAATTCAGGGAAACGTGTCGGACTACAGACTACGCCATGGGGCGTTGTGTACAGACCTCTGTGAGTGACCAACATTAGTCAGTCTCTTCACTTAATTATTGTGGCAACATTTAAATTTATCTTTGATGAAAGTTCTCTATCACAAACCACCTAGCGGTCTTCTTTCGTTGATTGGAGTTTTTTAGGATTGCCTGCCACTTTGATTCCCAGTATGTACTAAGATTAGCTGAGGCCGATTTTGACCGATATTTTTTCTTTCTTTCGAAGACATGAACATTTTACCCTTGAGAACCGTTCTATCACTTTCAATGACTAACTGTTACTTGAGTATTTATTGCATAGATTATAGAAGAATAACGTATACCTTGAGTTTGAATAAACTGAAAGAAGGAAAGAAAGCAAGAAGGAAAAGAAAAAAAAATAATGCAATTATTTCGTTAAATACAAGCAAAAAAAACATAACTCGTTATATATTACCTTTCCGGTGATTTTTTTCCAGAACTAATGTGACTTGTAGGCCTATCCTAGTCATTGAAAAGTCTTCATTGATTGCTCTCGTGCGGGATTGTTAAGAACTATCGTGCCTTATAGAACATCACTTTTTCCACAGGAAATACAAATGTCATATGTCCTTTTTTAGTTCATTTTACATTCGATAAGTGTTTGAACGTGACTGCAAAAATACGAAAGTGTAAATCTAAATAACGTGTCGATTAGGTGGCCATTCGAGATAAGAGGCAATCTTTCTTTGTCTGGCGTCTTAAGAGTTAAATTCCTTCCATTGAATAAAGGTTTTGTAGTATGTATACCGTGTTTGACCTAACTGGCCAAAACACAGACATTTGAGTTTATTCGATTTTATATTGCCTAATAAAAACTCTTACTGAACCATTAAAAGCACATTTAATAACTTAACAATTCTTACGTCTGTTTAGGTAAAATATTTAGAATATTTACAATTATATTTATAAAGCGAATGCAACGGCACGATCGAAACAGTAGTTATCATTCTTAGAGATGCTGTGGCTTTTAAAATATTACAAGTTTACGGCCTTGGCGAGCCCGAAAGTTTCAGATCGATGACACACACAGTGTACGCTTGTAGTGGGCACTGCGCGTCACCGGTCTCCGCCGGTGGCCATCTCAGTCGTCAATGTTTTCTTCATACGGACTTTGATATTTGCTGTGACACATATATCCCCCGTAGGTACTTCCCAATTTTGTTACTTGACGGGAACTCTGTTCTGTTGTGAGTGTTGTCCGAGTCAACTTTCGAAATGCATCGGATTCTACAGCGCTGCACTGCAGAGTTTACGCTACAGGTCGACAGCTTAGGTTTGATTCCGATCGAGAAACAACGGAATAATTTGTGTGATGAAGGAAATTTATCGTTATTCGTCGATATTTGTGCCTTCTATGTCGCTTTCCCGAAGTTTATACGGTATTCATTCATTAAGTTAAACTTTCGTTGAGGTGTATCTTTCGCGTTTATCGCCAACCGGGATCGCCAGGTACGACGTCGCTTGGCGATCGCCAGGTATTGTACGACGCGACGACGTCCACATTGAGCCTTGCGACTGGAGCCGTGGCGTTACTGAGCCAAACGATCGACGGTATCCTCATTCGATTCTTTGGAATAGCTAAAGCTTTAGCGACTCGAAATTTCGTTGGGCATGCCTTCTATGTTTCCGTATCTGGATTTATCGGGTCACCTTTTTGTCAAAATGCCATGAGAGCACGGTATCGATCACGACAAATCGGTCAGTGTCGCGACGTGCACGTACGAACGGTACCATTGCAGGAAAAAAGTTCCGCTTGATGACGTACAACAGCGGTAATATGGATTTCTAATCCGTGCTGGTGTACGTCACACAGGTGGAGATACGGGCCAGTTCATGTGATAAGAGTGTTAATTTAATAACGGGAGATTGGGTGTTAGAGGGACAGTTACTGTAATGGCACCTACTCATAGATAACTTAGTGCAACATTCACCGGGTATAAATAAAGAATGTGGATGGTTGCTGCTTTGAAAATGTGACATGGCACCTCTTGTTACGTGAAGAATTTAATCAAAGGAACAAGGCAATTCGAACTTGATAACACACTTTACTTGGTAATGCTCTAAGGTAACGTGCGTTGCAACATTGATGTTAAAATGAATGATATACCTTGTATAGTCAATCCACTTATATATATATATATAGTTTTTCTTGCCATTGGCGGTATACCATTGTCTGCTTGATATGTGTATATCCCGTAGTAAGACTCATCTTCAATGGTGATCGTTACTTTACTCGTGATTGTGTCATCTCCATTGTCCTCATTTGGAATGATATTATTGTCAGGGTCATGCCATGTTTTCACTGCTGCCGGAAAGCTGTCAACCGTACACTCAAGTTCAACAATTTCACCGACGTCGGTTAAGACTTTCGTATCGTCTATATAAATTTTTGGTAAATCTGAAAGAACAGATATTTTAGATTTAAACGTTAGATTCATAATTACATCTTGTACTATCATTTCTAATTTGTGATATTCAGGTTTTTTTTTTTTTTCTTTTTTTGTTTTTTGGGGTTTTTTAGAAGTAATAAGATCATTGATAGAACAATACTAGTACCAGTCTAGCCAACGACGATTTGAGAAAAAACAAAACAAAAACATGTACAGGCACTGTGAGAGGAGCACAGATTACATAGCGCTAAAAGACTATAGTGAGAGACTCTGTGATATCCACTTATACGGACGAATAATTGATAATTAATTATTACTTCAATGAATATGTGAATTTAGACGAGACATGTTTTGGGACCGTTGAAACGACAAATGTGTAAAACCCTGTATTGAATGCAGTTCGTCACGAAGCATCCCTCACATCGTCATAGCGTATGGAGGTTGGTTCAAGATCGTACGAGAAAGAGAAAGGAGATATAGTGTCCCTTAAATAGTGTCCAATATAAGTTGTCCGATAGTGAGTTCACATACTGTTCGGGTCTTTATCCTACATCGTACAATGGCTGCTGCTGTACCTGTGGAACGTCGATGACTTTTACTAGGGTCAGGCAGAATTGTGTCAGTGTCATTGTTGCTGCTTTGTACAATACAGAAGTGTGTGCCTTCACTTTGAGGGGAATAAGTTTCATTATAGGACGATTAGTGAGTCCGGTCGTTGTCTTGATTTCTGCATATCGTATCATGCCATCTTTTCCACGGTTTAATTTCTTCACATTGGCCTATGGCCCATGCATTCGTCGTCCAGTGTCACTGTGTGCTAGAACAATGTCCCCAACCTTGATTTCGTTGTCGGTAGTTCCGCTTATTTTGTGATGTTCACGAAAAGCGTATAAATATTCTGAAATTCATCGACGCCAGAATTATTCTTGTAATTGAGCAATGCGTACGTACCGTTTGTTCAAGTTACTGCGATATCCATAGGTTGGGTCCGAAAGTTTGTCGTCGACGTAGTATTGTGGGTGTGGCACGTCTGTAAGTGGCCGTGAGATGGTGATATTGGTACCGTGTCTTCAGAATCCGTGTACAAGTACGTGAGAGGTCGGTCATTAATATGGTTTCAAACTCTATTCGTCGAATGGCAACAGTTCGAGTTGAACGGCGAGAGTCACGGCACAGTTGAACAAACGTATGTAGACTTTTGTTTCCTTACCATAAGACGATTTAACGAATAGCTCTCCGGCGAAATCCAGTCTAGTAATTGAGAAGGGAAGGCATCGTTTACGCGAAACGATTGCAACGGCATGCCAAGATTCCCTGGCACAAACGCTGTAGGTTCGAAATCATTTCCATATGAAAAGATACCTTACTTGAGGTGTTAACTGACTGTCAATCGGTGATTGCTCTACAAAAATCACGGGTAATGTCATATTCATAAACATTGTGATCTTTTGTTCTACTTGATCGGCAGTTTATTTACTCTCTGGGAAGTCATAAGCCGTTAATTCGGCAATGCGGAATTTGTCCGCTCTCAGGGGATTAGTCTACCTACATGGTTTGTGCCGGCCAATCCCCTCATTGGAGCTTTTATCGGTATTTGATAAGGTTTGTCGCTCGTTTTCCGACCGATAACCGCTGACGAACTCAATGGCGCTGAGATAGAACGGATTAAGGAAATACAAAGACAAGAAATCACCGAAACCGCAAACGGGAAAACAAGAAGGAAGACATTGCTAAGTAGCCAACTCGGTCTTTCTTCTGACAAAGACGACATTTTACGTCGGAGATGAAGCGTCGGACGAGTTCGGTAACGCAAAATATCTTTCTGAGATCGCTATATCTGTTGACGTCTATAATTCCGTTTACCACAGACAAATAGAAAGACAGACTAGCAACGGGTATCATTCAAGGTGTGAAGTAGTTACGTAACCCCTCCATGTACGTCTCCCCTCATGTAGCTATCGACTCTCTTTTCCGAAGAGAGCCAAACATGCACCGTTCCATAGTTTTTGGATTTCCACCAAATTGTTCAGCAAAAGTATGTTTGAGCTTTGGCGAGGTGAGTTTTACCATTTTAAAAACTCCTCCTACATATTTTAAATATATAATGAGTGAGTTTGAACCAAATTTGCAAGTCTTTAATCGATACTGTCAGATTTTACTCAATGGTTTACGGTCAGTCATAGGAGGAAATGTTAACGAAACTGCTGACGTGTTATGTTTTGATCGGCTTGAAACAGTGCTTCTGCCTTGAACGCACACAAAGTAAATATCTGAAACATGGATGCTATGCGACAGGCAACACAACGCTTTCGACATGTCTTGTCAAAACCAAAGATAAGGAGAAAAAATGTGGTCTCGTGCAATTATCCACGCATGAAATCACCAAAATGTTTGTCACCTGTGAAGCTCATTTTAAGATTAAAAGGCTATAGTTTATCTAGACGACCATGAATCAAACGACGTGCCGCTTTGCTGTGTCTTTCTATTTGTCCGTGCGTTTACAGAAAGTTTGCTACTGTCATCAATAGTCTTATTGTAACCCTCACAGAGAGTACCGAGATCCTTCTCAGTAGATACATGATATGCTGAGCTGTAGAACACGGGGCAGATAGGCCAATCACCTTGTTTAGGCAGGGCTCGAAATTAGGGGTAGTCCAGGATCCACAGACTACAAACTTTCTCTCTGGGGCTACAAATCAATGAAATGGTAGTCCACATGGACTACTACCAAAACCAGAGACCTGAAAATCATTCAGTTCTCGGCATGTAATGCCAGGAACGTCACTTTAGGACGAGCTATCAAAACGCAGTCAAACCCAGCTGGATACAGAAAGGCCTAGCTATAACTTTGTTATCCAAATTACTAAGACGACCGGTCGTGTTGTGGAACTCCGCAACAAAGTTTCAATATCTGAACTAATGTACTTGAATGACATGCACATGAATTGATAACCAATGAAAGCTTGTTTTCTTGCATTTTGATCACAATGTATCAATCACAATCCTACGGAAAATACTATTTCT
The DNA here is from genome assembly GCF_041260155.1 of Ptychodera flava. Classification (NCBI taxonomy): domain Eukaryota; kingdom Metazoa; phylum Hemichordata; class Enteropneusta; family Ptychoderidae; genus Ptychodera; species Ptychodera flava. Next base: position 28,146,710 of record NC_091930.1, read on the forward strand.
CAAGTTACAGCGTATAAGGAGTAATAAATGTTTGGTTGTTGTTTTTGAGCCGTTGTACAGGAAGTGAAAGGGTCACTTCCACCAGACAAGCAGACGGGGGTAGCGTAGCCACACACATTATAAAAATAGTATGGCTTAGTATTGTTATAGTTAGATACTGGTAGCAATTCGGAGAAGAAACAAAGTTTATGCCTCCTCCCTACAGAAAGCTCATGGTATATTTTAGCACAGATACAGTAGGTCTCAGTACTGAGAAAGTCGTGTGGTTGTCATGACGACTACCAAAATAGCATACAACTCTGAGATTAAAACGGTTGTAAATACGTCAGCAAACTTTTGAGTATTACTGTGATTATTGTCAATTATACCTGTTCCCTTGGGTATTGAATGTGTTCAATATTCACATCAAATGACTAGAAAATTCACTTTATTGGCATAATGTAGATAAAAAAGCCTTTTCTTATATGGGTAACGAGAAAAGATATCTTGGGACTAAAATATGCATGGGCTACCAGCCATTGCACCTGGTCTACCAACTTTAGAAACTGGCAGTCCAAGTGGTCTATCAGATATTAAAAAGGTTAATTTCCAGCACCTTTTAGCCAGGGCCCTGCCACCAGAGATTGGATTTCTCTAACTTACAGGTTTAGATTCCATGTGTCAATAAATCGGCCGGATTGTCCTTGGTTGGACAATATTTGATCTTGCATGGTACATTTCTCATTTCTTTCACGCTATTTTCAACGAATATTGGATGGCAATATATCTTCATTATAGAGGAATTAAGAACTAACTCTCTTTGCATAACGTTTCTCAACAACCTGGAACGTTACCTAATGCAGATCTAAAGTGATGTCTACAATCTTGGTTTATCAGCTTCGGTAAAGGGGTTAAGATTTCATACGGGAGCGGAACAGAAACGGATACGTAATCATTTTCTGCGCGCTCTTATCTTGTTCTAATGATGTTACAAATTCTCTAGTCATTTGGCATGCGTTTTCTACGTTAAACGGCCACTTTTCACGTACACATTTTCCGAGAGCGATTTCTACGCTCGCTTCGCCATAGACCTAATGTTTAAAACTGACATTCCTTTAGTTTCGTGTTGTCGCTCTTGGTTTCATCGATCTCCGACTGATTTTTAGATATTTTAGGTAACAAAAAGTATACAAAGTTGCGCTTATCAAAGCAAAAGTATCTTCCACAGTGCACTCGAATTCGACGGCACACGCGCGGCGAATATCGCATACACACTGCACTGCGGATAACATTCAGTCCAGACTGAAATTAAAATTGTCATTTGTTTACCTCCGTGACCTTACACAGTTTTTCAAACACACATTCACATTGCAATATTTTCAAGAACTTGTCTCTGTGTTCTATGAACCTGCTATCAGAGCAAGATCCTTTAGACAATGCGACTGTGTGAGTCGGGTGTGTAAGTCGACACGAACACGTCTTAATCTAGACTTGCGTCAAGTCTATGGGCATATATAAGTAGTAGAATAGAAAAAAATGAAGGAAAGAACTTCAGCAGACGGTCACAATACCATGGTTGTCTGTTACGTAGATTGCTAGGTGAACGCGATGGCACACGGACATGTGTACCTTGCTCGGCCAACCAGTTACTGCTGCCGAGGAAAGCCAAGCGCTGGAGCAAGCCAAGTTTTAATCCGAGTCTGTGCAAAACGTAACGCGTACGGAATGCGCAGCCACTTGAGGTTACATTCTCGCTACGGATTTAATTTTAAAGGAAAAAACGCAAAAAAAAAAATACTTTAAAATATGTAGAAACAATATATTTTGCTTATTCTATCTCACATATGCTCATTATGACAAAACCAAATGTAGGCGATGCGAAAACTTATTAACATTTCTCGAAAATGTAGTTGGGTGTCAGGCCCGCACACAAAACGCAATTTGAAATGTCCGCCAACGTCCTTACTTCCGGGTTCTGTGGTTATTTACGTCACTTCAGCCAAACACAAGTGGCGTGCTTGCTGTTTACGGCGGCGGTCAAGCAGAGTGTATTATCTTTTCTCATAAGTAAATAGTTGTTGCGGTCTTTGTCATCCTTTTTAAATAGCAACCATGGTCTATTGCGCTGCCTTTAATTGCAATAAACGGTATAGGGTCAGGAGCAAGCTTTTATAGGTTCCCCACAGACGTGACCCACGATGCAGAAAAAAACTGGATAAAAGCAGTCCCAAGATAACATTGGCAGCTGAGTCAATGCTCACGGCTGTGTTCTGTGTACTTTTAAAATTCAGCATTCGTCGTTTCTCCCAGCATAACAGAATAAAATCGATTTACGAAAAAGTCATTACGCCTGATACCTGATGCTAATCCGACACTTATTTTATTACCACGATACTGATGAAGAACATTTGAAAGCTCCTCCTCATGCAAGTTTTCCAGCTAGATTGGAGGGCTTTACGATACCGAACGACTGCGCAAAAGGTTCATGCAGAAACGTCCGAGATATAAGGAGGCCTGTCCCATGTTTTCCCCTTTCCTTGTCTATTGCCTTTAACCGTTTCAGTATCAGTCCATGGTGGCGGAGAATCTCCAACATTCCGTGGATAACATCGATGTCCCAGTTCAGGGAATCAAGGACTGCGTCTGCGAACGCAGTGTCCTTAGCCTCCGTGATCGGAAACGGGATTTCAAAACTTCGGCCATGTCGATCATCAGCCGGCGTTGCTGGCAGTAAAGAGCTTTGCGCATAACGTGGAGTACCTCTTTTGCTTCAACGCACTCGTATGGGTGTCGTAGCCTCGACACCTTACTGATCATGTGCGCACGTGTACAAAATCATTGACAGATTTTGTGCGCTTTTTATTTCCAAACCTGGTCTTCATATTATTGAATTAATAGAAAGGAATGAAATATTATGGTAGAGCAACACATTCACTCTTGTTAAGTCTTCGAGGTCTGAATAATCTGAACCCTTCTCATTGTCACTGAGTGATATTTTGTTTGGCTTCTATGACGTCACTAGACGCCCTCTGTTGGCGACTTTGAGAAATCAATTAACATACTGATTCTCGATTCCATCAGTCTTACAGATCGAGTTTTAGACGAAACGAAAAGGTGGTTTTTAGACGTTTTCTTTCCCCTTTTTGTCTCAAATCCTCTTGTTCATACTTAATGTATACGCGAAACAGGGCTACGTTTTTGCTCTTTTTTTCTTTGCATTCTAACTATAATCCCTCTAGTTACCGAACGCATTACGATTGAGACGGGCTACTCAACACGTAATCCCCAAACTTCAAGCGCGACAAAGTTTTCTGCAACAACGTAACTCGTAACACGATTGACATTGATGTTCTTGAAATGTCTAACAACGGCGATTCAGTGTTTACACATGACCACTCGACAATTCGTTGCCTTATTCTCTTAAAGGGTAATTTCACCAAGGATGATATTTATATATGTGTCAGCTTTGTGGTCACCTACCCCAGATAAGCTATTTTCGCCATTTACAACTCGCACGATTTTTATCACAAAAAAGCGATAAAAATAGGTACAGGAAGTTGCCCATGTAATTTGAATCATGGGAAAAAAGCTCCAGGCTTGGAGCTTGCATCACGTGATATGGAAGGGACCATCTTCCCATGGGTATGGCATTATCCACTCACCCACGCTTAAACCAGGCTGTGCGTATTTACATAACTTTTGTTTATACTGAGTATCCTTGCATAAACGATGAATCACTTATAATAAACTGTAGACTGTCAGATTTTGTGTTACTGTTTACTATTGTGATGCTGTGAGTCGAGGGGACAATGCGGGGCCATATCCTTCAGGCAACTTCCTGTGCTATTTTTATCGGTTTTGTAAATTATCGCGCGAGTTATAAATGACGAAAATATCTTTCCCGGGGTAAGTAACCACAGAGCTAGCAAATAGGTTAAAATTATCCATGTAGAACTTCCCCTTTAAGCAGAAACTTCCCTATAAAAGCCTGATTACCGTAAATCAATGTAAATGTTAAAAAAATAATGTTACTGATCGGATGTGGCGTGTTTGGTCCCAGAATTCCATGTTTGCCATAATTCAGGCGTTCATTGTCATTGATATATTACATATTATATCTGTGAATATGTAGTGACCAAATTTGAGTCGAAGATAAACAGTAATGTGTTCAATCTTTTATATATCGAAAAACGTTTACGTTTCAAAATGTGTTCCTTGACCGACCATTTCACATCTCTTAGCACATGTCTCAAAAAGTGTCAGTCATGATTATTGTAATTAATCACACGGTCCAAAGCCATGCTATGAGAATTTAAAATCGCCCGCCAAGTGAATGCAAATGACCGCGTCATGAGTAGTCCCCATATTATGCGTTCATCGTCATGTAACTTCCCGTTTGAATTGTTTTCTACCTTTCCCTGTTCAAACACAGTACTGTTTCGAGTCTATAACGACATGATGAAGCACGACTGGGTCTTGCTTTTACCTTTCCTACTCTAAGCTCTTTCCCGCTGTACACTCTATATGACGTTGCATTGGGTACAAATCACAAAACAGGATAATGGCGCACCATAAAAAATTATTGGCATACAAAAAATATATATTTAAACATAGACTTTGCGAAGCAGAATCAATAACAGTTTCCTATCATGCTAATATCAACCGGAAAACTATGCTTTGTAGAGGGGAAGGTAATAAACAACATAAGGAGGTCAACGTAAGTCCCTTTGGAGCCATTTCTCAAATTTTGTTTAGCAAAATCTCTCTCTCTCTCTCTCTCTCTCTCTCTCTCTCTCTCTCTCTCTCTCTCTCTCTCTCTCTCTCTCTCTCTCTCTCTCTCTCTCTCTCTCTCTCTCTCTCTCTCTCTCTCTCTCTCTCTCTCTCTCTCTCTCATGAACGTCTCTGCCATTTGTATCGTATGATTACAGACTCTGACATAAAAATTAAATAATTTGTTTATTACTTTATTCTTTTATACGCCCTTGTGTTTTATAACTTCATTTCCTCAACCAGATTATTCGTTCACTTATTCTTTAACTTCTAATTAAAGTTAATCCCGACATTGTTTCACATAATGGCCTTCGTTACTTGTTTGACATGAACATTTAGAAGCCGGTGGAGTAAGACAGCTTTAGCGGTATTTTAACTGGTCGTGATCAAAAAGAAACATAATGATAAATAAATAGCACACCAGACATAAATGTAAAGGTACAAGGTGGGTTGTTTTGCTTTTTAAACACTTTCAACCTTCACTTAATTTTTGAACAACGTCACTCTAAGTGAGGTCGGCGTTCTCCTTGTCCGTATTTTACACAGCATATCATCCATTGCCGAGAAATGCCCATCTTTAAGGCCGAGTACAGTCGTGAACACACTTTCAGGAACAAAATTGTGAAAAATTACCTCTAGTCAGTTAGAGCTGCATATTGAGTAAAAACAAAACAGTGCGTAGCTTGTTTCGCTACTCAATTCTTATTTCCGCTTGATAATGTAAAATTGAACTGAAACTGCAATAACTCATATGAAAAGAGTAGTCCCTGTTACTAAATACTCATACCCTTTGCCCGGACAAAAAATTAAGGTTATATGAGGTTTGAAAGACGTGAAGTGCAAAACTTCTTGATGAAAATCAAAAGATACTCTTCGAATTTTACATTTCGGCTAGTAAATAAGGCCGAATAAAAATGTGTGTTTCCAGTAACATTCATGAACAACGAAACTCCGAGACAAAAGGTAAAAATAAACAAATATGCAGATTGAGATACAGGAGAAAATGCACCTTCAAATATTTCAATATTCACCATGGAAGTCGTCTAATCATATTCACATTTCCAGCAGTTGTGATAAGTAAATAGTATAAATATTTCGAAAACTTGGAAAAATGTGCTATATGAACAACAGATGAAATTCAAATATAGAAATTTAGTTTGCTGTAATTCCTATGAGTTTAAATGGCGTGGACTATCTATTTTAATTTATTTCATAAAATTTTCAACGAAGCTTTGTCGTTGCAAGACCAAAATATATATCTTAACTTCAAGTTTCCTTCTGTAATCATGACTGAACAATGAAAGGGCAACATTTATCAGTTGCCCAACAAACTGCCAAAACCAAATAAATGGGCGCTGGTGTTTTTTGAACATGTTTCCTTACCTAATTTGACCTCGATCCTAGTGAAATGTACATTTTATATTATCATTTGTTACACAAATTTATCAATAATGCATAAACTGTAATAAATTCAACCGTCCTTATATTCAGTAATTACCACAGTGTTAATTCAAGTACTGTGCTGCAAACGGTGTATTAAGTCTATGTTTGAGAGGATTTAATTTTTACCATCGACGTAGGTGCATGATGATGTTTTTGATGAGTCTCATGTAGTGTCAAGCAGCTGCTTGGGAAAATAAATACAAGTTTACATGTACTTACAATGTACGATCAGCTTTTGGTTTGTAGAAGAGGAATTTTGACTACCATCGTAAAAGTATGTGAATGCTATGCATTTATAGATACCACTGTCTGATCCTTTGACTCCATTTATTATATGCAGTAAATTTGGTCCCTCTTTCTCGATAATTTCTGTCTCTCCGAGTGACAGCACCATCCGATGAGGGTGGGGATTTCCATTTTGAGCTTGGCAGTGGAATGTTACATTATTTCCCTCTGTGATACGTGTTGCAGGATGCAATGTCATTTTTAGACTTGACATATCTGTAGGTAACACGATAATTTAATAAAAGTGAGTTCTAACTCACGGTGTTATCAATGTTTACACATGAAAATTTTCAAGGCCATACACTAAAAATATGATCATTACTCACCAACAGAAGCCGTAGCATTTATGCATATCTGTACGTGCACGTCATGTATAAGTTGGACGCCCAAGGTAGCAGACTATTGTCTTAAAACTGATTTTTTCACCGTGAAAATGAATCTATGCACCCGACATGTAGCATATATCGTGTTATTACACACCTACTGCCGTAACCTATGGGAGTTTGACCGTCCAATAACTTTCCGTATTTTGTATAGTACGCGGAGTCCCGAATACGGGAGACGCGCGACGCGCCTGTTTGACCTTTGACCTGGCGATTATCGGATGTTAACAAACTATTTGACAGTGAGTTACAGACATGATAACAACTTCCACCAAAATGTATTCGTAGTATAAGGTTTAAAACACGCTTAAACAAAAAACTGAGTCTAACCGCAATTGATTTTTATTTAAAACAAAAGTAATTAAAGCTGCAAGCAGCGTTGGCGGGGCCCAAGCGGATAACATGGTTGAAAGATCTTGCACTAATGATATTATGTGCAAAATTCGATCTTGGAAAAGTATGATTTTGAACATCATCTCATAGTTTCTGTACGTGTCAGTGGGAATTGCATGTTTTACGTAAAATCCAATATGGCGGCCAAATATGAAGGGTGTAGCACTTGTGGTTACTGAGTTATGGACATATACTCATATTTAAGGGCAAAGGTCATCGACGTCACGTGACATTTTTTCAAAAAAATTGTAATGCTAAGTTATCCCTGTATACCAAAAATAAGACCTCTAGCTCTATTGGCTGGCTCAGAATTAGATATGTGCATATTTAATGAGGTACCGGATGTGGTGTCATAAGGTCTCCCATCCTACCAATATGAAGGATGTAGTACGTGTGGTTCCTATGTTATGGACGTATATGTATATTTGAGGTCTAAGGTCATCGAAGTCATGTGACATTTTGTTAAAAAATTGTTTTTCGTAGTTATCCCTATATACCAAAAATCTGACCTCTTGCTGTATTAGATTGCCCAGAATTAGATATGACTCTTACATAGGCCAGAATAAGCCATTTGTATAGCTTAGCTGCAGAGGTATAGGGGAGGTCAAAGGTCATTGAAAAATCAGAAAAATAATACTTTAAAAATTTTCTTCTCAAAAACTGCCTGGTTAATTTCCTTGAAATTTATTATACAGCATCTAGTAGTGTGGCCTATAAAGTTTGCGAAAAGATTTTGGTGTTAGTCTTGGAGAAGAAGTTTTTGAATGATTAAATTGCGATTTTTCGAAAATCCAATGTGGCGGCCAAATCATGTGACCGATCCAAATGTCTTTCGCAAACTTAAAAGAGATCACTCTAAGGATGACATGAGTAAAATTTCAGTTAAATCGGTGTGTTTGTTCTGGAGAAGAAGATTTTTAATGATTAAATTGCGATTTTCGTAAAATCCAAGATGGCGGCCAAATCATGTGACCGATCCAAATGTCTTTCGCAAACTTGAAAGAGATCACTCTAAGGACGACATGAGCAAAATTTCAGTTAAATCGGTGTTTTGGTTCTGGAGAAGAAGATTTTTAATGATTAATTGCGATTTTCGTAAAATCCAAGATGGCGGCCAAATCACGTGACCGATCCAAACGTCTTTCGCAAACTTGAAAGAGATCACTCTTAGGATGACATGAGTAAAATTTCAGTTAAATCGGTGTGTTGGTTCTGGAGAAGAAGATTTTTAATGATTAAATTGCGATTTTCGTAAAATCCAAGATGGCGGCCAAATCACGTGACCGATCCAAACGTCTTTCGCAAACTTGAAAGAGATCACTCTAAGGATGACATGAGTAAAATTTCAGCTAAATCTGTATGTTGGTTCTGGAGAAGAAGATTTTTAAAATTAAATCGGTATTTTTCGAAAATCCAATATGGCCGCCAGGTCGCGCGACTATTCGAAATTTGTATACCCAGGTGCACGAGATCTCATAGGTACCTATTAGCCCTGCAAGTTTCAGAAGTTTGCGGTAAGCGGTGTTTGAGTTCTAGGTCGACAAAAAAAGAGCGGAAGAAGAAGAAGAAGAAGTAGAAGAAAGTTGAACTCCTATAAAACCAATAGGGGCCCAGCCGGTTGGCTTGGGCCCCTAATTAAATTGAAAACATTCAGCGAAGTTTGCTTGTACTGCACTGAAAATTAACTGGCTTCGTGCAAACGTGTACTACGGAGCATTAGGTGAATTTTTGTGGACACAATGGCAGACGAAGCAGACGATAATTCTGATCAAATATATATATCCTGAGGACCGTTATTATGATTGGTCTAGTCTACAATGGGTGCAACATCTGAAAAGTGAGTTTTACTATCCGGACGAAGTTGGAGAGAGTCAGATTCCACAATCGACAAGCCACCGTGCACAACCGAACGTTGGGGAAGCAACTGTAACTCCAAAACAGCAGACGACATCGACAGAGCCGATTTTATTTCAACAATCGCGCGCGTTCCCGCATCCCTCAAAATTTACCGTAGAATTAGTTTATACGGACGATTAATGGAGGGAGGTGTATAATAATAGGGTTTTATACAAAATACGGCCCTGTATGGACTTGGCTCAGTGAGTGACGTATTGGACTTGCCTTCGGCTCGTCCAATACATCATTCACTGTGCCCTCTTCCATACAGGGTCGTATTTGTGAATAACCCTATATTAGGTCGACAACTAGCAACTAGAAAAATTGTAAGGATTTTTCAAAACCCTAACGCGTTTATTCGTTCAATAGGCAAATATGCCTGGTATACTTCCAGTATATTTACGTATATGGGCGTATATACAACACCACATTATACGGTATATGTAACGTATATCTTTGTTTGTGGAACATATCAATGCAGAGATATAAGTAGCATATATCTGTTCATGAAAAATTACGTAATACAGACTTTGCACACAAAATGAACACTGTATTTCTTGATTTTCTTAGTATATGTACGTCTCTACTTAAGGTACATGAAAAATGTACTGAATCAGTATATGTGTATATATTGCTGTACATCAAGCATTTTTCAAAGTGATTGTGGCCAAAATATGCGTTTTGAGGTTTATTTTTCTCTTAAATAGTGTAAGTACGACGGAGAAAGGCTTTTGGTGAGGTGCTGGCGGAAATAGGCTGCTTGTTAAAAAAGTATCAGAAACCTTCCGTGCATTTTGATACTACGTTTTGCTTTCAGGCGACATTGTATAAGTGGCCGGTATAACCAATACGCAATGTCGACACACGTGTGTGAAAGTATTAATATGGAAATGAGGTCAAAGGTTTCGTGCTTCATGCAACACTAAAATAAGTTGTTGGAAATTGTAAAAGTGATTCGAAAAAAAGTGAAATTGATTTTAATGTATTAATATATATTACATTTTACAATACATTAAAAATCGGTCAATGTGGCACCACATTAAAGTCTCGTGAACTTGCCTCACCACCACAAACGGAATAAATTAAAAACATAAATTTTTATGCGACTCTTGGATTAGCACAAATTCAAGTAATAATCCAGTTTTCTCACATTTTGGGGGAAATTGTCAATTATTAATGAAAGCCAGGTCTTTTTGCACAGTTGTGTGAATTTTTCATATGTCTGAAATAGTAAATGCCGTTGGTTACAAGACGTATAGCCACTTGAAAATGGCGTCAATGGTGTGTGTACGTATGTAAATAAGGTCATGGGTTATGAAGTATTGTTGGGTATGAATTGATAATGGAAACTTAACATAAGAGTAAATGATTAGAAAAATGGTCCCAATTTACGAGGCGGAAAATGTAAGAAAAAAAAAAGAAAAGAAAAGATTTACACAGTTACGCTTATTTAAATGATAGCAAAGATTGATGATGTATATGGAAAGGAATTATATATATTGGCCAAGCATATGTACGCATACATACACATACAAATAATCATACGCGAACGCATAAAGTGCATACATTCAAACATGTAGAATACATACTTACATACATTATACGTACGCACATACACACGTACATATGCACAACATGCATAAAAAGATACACACTACACATATAAAATACATACATTTATACACACATCTATACATACATCTCTACATAAATCTATATACACTAAAGATACATTTATAGATACATCTAAAGATACATCGATACATACATAGATACATACATAGATGCATAGATAGATAGATAGATAGATAGATAGATAGATAGATAGATAGATAGATAGATAGATAGATAGATAGATAGATAGATAGATAGAGACAGACAGACAGACAGACAGACAGACAGACAGAATGGCGCACGGTAGCATGATATAATATGATACACTATATGCGTGTGTGTATTTGCATGTATGTATATGTGTACGCTTATACGTGTTTCAAATGTATGTGTATGCAATTATATACATTGAAAAGTCCTCCCGATATACATTTTCTATCTATTAATTTCTTAAGTAAGCGTGGTTGTGTTAATTATTAGTCCCGCGGACGAAGTCCGGCGGGGACTTATAGATTAGGTCCTGTCCGTCCGTGCGTCCGTCCGTGCGTCCGTCCGGAGCCGTTTCTCAGACACAGCACTATGATCTACAGATGCACATCGGTTTATTTTGCGATACGATTCAATATGGCCGCAAGGTGGCCATATTTTTGCGATTTTTCATGTCTTTGAACCATAACTCAAACATCCTTGAACTGATTCTGTTCAAACTTGGCACAAAGGCATAACACTATGGCCTACATATGCATGTAGAATTATATTGCGATACAATCCAATATGGGCGTGAGGCGGCCATTTTGTTTGCGATTTTTCGTGTCTTTGAACCATAACTCAAACATCCTTGAACTGATTCTGTTCAAACCTGGCACAAAGGCATAACACTATGACCTACAGATGCACATTGATTTATTTTGCGATACGATCCAATATGGTCGCAAGGTGGCCATATTTTTGCGATTTTTCATGTTTTTGAACCATAACTCAAACATCCTTGAACCGATTCTGTTCAAACTTGGCACAAAGGCAAAACACTATGGCCTACATATGCATGTCGAATTATTTTGCGATACGATCCAATATGGGCGTGAGACGGCCATTTTGTTTGCGATTTTTCGTGTCTTTGAACAATTAACTCAAACATCCTTGAACCGATTCTGTTCAAACTTGGCACAAAGGCATAACACTATGGCCTACATATGCATGTCAAATTATTTTGCGATACAATCCAAAATGGGCGTGCGACGGCCATTTTCTTGCGATTTTTTCTTGTCTTTGAACCAGAACTCAAACATCCTTGAACCGATTTTGTTCAAACATGGCACAAAGGCAAAGCACTATGGCATACATATGCATGTATCAATTAACCTTGCGAAAGGATCCAATATGGCCGCAGAACGGCCATTTTGCTGGCATTTTGCATGTCTCTGAAGCTTAATTTAAAGGTCATTACACCGATTTTGTCCAAACTTGGCACAAAGATCATGCACTATGGCATACATATACATGTCAATGTACTTCGTGACATGTTCCAATATGGTTGCCAGATTGTCATTTTTCCCCAATATCGCTCCCAGATTGTCATTTTTTGGATTTCTTCATGTCTTTGAGGCTTAATCATATGCAAATATTCCTTATCCAATGTTGTTGAGACTTGGTACAAAGATAAAGTACTATGGCATACATATGCATGTCTACTTATTTTGTGCTGTGATCCATACGGTTAGTAGACAGTCATTTAATTTCAATTTTTGTGTGATTTTTTTATGTCTTTGAAACATAAACATAGGTCACTGTCCTTCGATGGACTGATTTTGTTTAAACGTGATATGGCTGCATTCTTGTGCACATTAATAAGTTTCATTATATGATCAGAAATGACTGATTACAACAACATACTTGATCCCATACCATTTCTAAAATTCCACCAAACCATATGTATGGTATGTGCCATCGTAAACTAGAAGCAGTGAGGGCATCGTAATGTGTGATGTAATCAAAAGTTCCTTCAATGGTCATGACCGGCAGAGATGGATCAATTTTATTGAACGTTCCTCAGATTACTTTATTATGCAAGTCACAGGCTTGATGCACCCATTGCATCAATGTCATTCCACAGCTACCTAGACAACAGCTACTTAGACACCAAAGATTATAACAAAACGGATAAGCGGGGACTGTGTCATCATCGATGACTTTTTTTTTTACATTTTGCGCCTGTTACCAATTTTAAGGTCACTTCTTTATATGTTGTGTCAAGGAGAGAGAGAGAGAGAGAGAGAGAGAGAGAGAGAGAGAGAGAGAGAGAGAGAGAGAGAGAGAAGAGAGAGAGAGAGAGAGAGAGAGAGAGAGAGAGAGAGAGAGAGAGAGAGAGAGAGAGAGAGAGAGAGATGCTAGCCTTCGATGGTGGCAACAGGTACTGCAGTAATTAAAATATGTGAAATTGCCATTGCGCTTTAGGTCATTTGATTTTATGTGTAAATTTTAAGACATGTGATATTATCACCGGAATCAGAGAAACCGTTGCCATTGTGACATTAAATGGCTACCCTCAACCTAAAATTGGCGTTGGCCTTCATTTTCACATGATTATTTGTGGAGTGAACCAAATCGGGAGTCAGGACTTGATAAGCTGACTAAAGTGTCCGAAAGGGCTGACGCAAAACAAAGCGATAGGAACTTCTGCTGATGATTCAAAGAAAGTAAAAATTCATTTAATTTTAACTTTATTCATTAGTCAGTGCCGCAGTTTCAAGGCGTCTGTTATGCGTACGGCGCGTTTGACGTCATCACTTCTTGGCTGTACCAGTTTAAAAATATTACTTCAGATGATTTCAATCATTTTCGTATTCTTTGCCATATGCTAAATATTTCGCTTTTATAGCTACGTTTTGGCTTTTGACGTTCTGATTTATGGCAATGATCTATTATATGCATGTTGGCAACTCGGCAGAAGACACACTCCGGATAGACTACACGTAATCTACATTTTGATCTTGGAATACTCTGAAACCTTAGGAAGATAAGAAAAACAACAGATCACAAATGGCTGACTGATGATTCATTAAAAATTGACACATTTCATGTTATCGATAAATGTCATCTATTCAAAGACCACATTATTACCATAACGATAACCAGATTACGTTAGGAAGGCGGCCTTACCCCCTTAGTAACCATATAAATATACATATTAATTTGTACTCACATTGCACATCAATGTCGATAGACGCTTCACCGACTCCTCTTTGCCCATTAGTAAATGTATTCATAATCAGACACGTGTATTTACCGGCGTCATTTCTGGTCAAGGACTTCAGGTTTAAACATCCAATTTGCGAAATCACACTACCATTAGGGCTTTTCCAGTTCACCTGGTCTATTACTTTAGGATTAGAATCAATAGATCTGCAATTGGCAACCACTGATCTTCCTTCAAGAATTGTAGTACCACCAACTGTTTCTACGGAAACAGTCGGAGAGTCTGAATAAAATTTAAATGATACATTATAGAGGTGAAGGTCATGATGTATGCGTGACATTTTGAAGATAACTCTCTCTCTCTCTCTCTCTCTCTCTCTCTCTCTCTCTCTCTCTCTCTCTCTCTCTCTCTCTCTCTCTCTCTCTCTCACGTAAGGAATGAGAATAAAACTACCAGATCACTTTGCTCTTTAGCAAATCAAGTCTTAAAAATGTAACACAATAAATGATAAGGTTGAATCAACTTACACTGGACATTCATGACAATCTTTTCGTCACACGATATTGAAGACCATCTCCATCTAGGCAATGTTTTGTGCTGAAACCGACAGTCAAATTCTTCGCCGTTATCTGCCTTGTCAAGTGTTGTTATCCACGTTGTATTTTTCGATTCATATCCATTCCGATAAGATTCCTTTCCACCTTTATACCAGACTAAGTATCCAGGTGCTTCTTCAGCTAAATCTATGGCACATCTAAATACTGCGTTGTTGCCTTCTACCACAGTTGAATTTGGATGAACTGAGCAATCAGGGATATCAACTGCAAAATGTAGATAGGTTATTTTAAAATTAGCATAATTTATAATGTTTATAATGATATGTTTTCGGAAAAGAAAAACATATCAGATATATTCTAAAAGGGGACGAGTTTATTGATATTTACTCAACAATGTATATATATTGCTTTCAAGTAATTTAACTAAAATGTTTGCTTACTCTCTGCTAATAGTCCCTATGTTGCATAGGCTTGTACATGTCGAATTCCAAACGCATTGTCCCCTTTCGAGAGAACACATGCCTATACTATCAAATACAAATAATATATAATAATACAGATTTACCGACGAAAGAAGAAGATACCAAAATAAATGCAGTGTGCATGTTTTCTTTCGATATTACATCGTATTTGTGTTTTGTGTCCGGCTACCTAGTACACGAAGTTAGGTCGGCATCGCAATATATTATCGTGATGTGTCCATAATTTGCCTAGCTGGGCTTTATTAATGCATGCATATTTGGTACTGACTGTTTTATAAGGGTGCTCTAAAATATCAGAAATCAATAGAAGTCGACCTTGCTTGCTCTATATGTAAATACAAAAAGTCTGTTGATCAGGAGTGATGACAACCAAATTAACTTGCCGTAATTATTCCGTGTTGAGAGCTTTATTGCCAAATGTGTTGACGATTAGAATACGTTTCATGGGAGACACCATGGTGTTGTCATGTACACAAATCGACTAGTGAAATCACGCGATCTCCTTAACATAACCAACTATAGATTAGCACAAAAGGATAAGAAGCTGATAAAATTTGAAACAACTTGTATAACCGGGTCAAACCTTGTAATATCAGATCACTGCAAGCAAAGCAACATAGAAGAAAAGGTTTATTCTGTTAAAAAAACACCTGAAACTAAAGACTCATCACATGAAAACACACACTATCAGTGAGCACACATCAATAACATAAAGATGAGGCTGTTCTCTCAGAAGAACAAAGGTACAAGAGATGTGTCTGTTTTATAGGAAGCACCGGATCCGATAGAAAGGCCTACCTTCGACCAGGTACATCTGAGAGTTTTTAGAAGACCCATAATAAGGCTATATTGACATTGACTGATGTTGATCAACCAAAGAAACTGCCCAACAAGCGAGCATTAACTGAGAAGGTTACAGAACACTTACTTACTGATGATTATAAACACTTTGTGATTGTTACAGCCAAAGCTATCATTGAATCATTAGGGACCGTGTGGGCCTCAGAGACAGAAAAAATGCGTCACACTTATCGTGATGTATTTGAAGTGCAGCAAGACAGTTCACCAAAATATAGTCAAGGATTCAGAAGTGTCTGTGCACGTTTGCATGATGATGTAACTTTATACAGTCAAATGACAGAGGAGGAAGATGTGAAAAACGTGACCAGTAATGAACACTGTAGGCATAGAAAATATGAAGTTGAACGACTCAAACATCTTCAGCATAGACTGGAAACTGCCATACCAGAAGTTGAAATCCACAGTGATATCTATAAGGATGAAAAGCTTTTGTTTGAAACGCATGTTTTACCGGTCATCAATCAAGTCTGAAGTAGTACATCTGACCTACTATTGATATTAATTAGCCTCCTATCCAGAAAGAAGAACGTCTGGCTGTTTTTCTCGAAATGGTCTAACTTTGTACACCATTTTCATAACTTCCAGATGATCTTTGTTTGCCAAACGTGACACCCAGCTGAGCAGACCTAACATATGCTGGCCCAGGAGTTAGAGTATTTAATCTGGAAGTTGGATTTCTAGAAGCAGAACTGCCTATGCTCCATGATTCCAATCACAGCATCAGGTGTCATAGATCAAGAGGTGACAGTGGCTAGGGAGACGGTATTGGAGATGCTGTTGTGGATAGGAGTACTATCCACTGGGAAAAGACAAAAAGATTTGAAGGTATGATTGGGGAGGAAATAGCAAATATGAGAGTTGTTAACTATTAAAGCCTTGAGAACGACAGCATGCAAACGAATGCATGGATAGTTGTTGATGAAGTCTGCAGAACAATTGACGGTGCACCTGTTTTTACGTGAATTTTTTCAGAGCACAAATTTCACAGACAGAGGAAGAACTGTTTATTTATTTATTTATTTATTTGTTTATTTATTCATTCATTTACTGGCTGGAACAACAGGCTTTCGCATTATTATAGTTCCAGCAAAAGACATAAAGAACTAACAAAGAGCACAGCAAAAAAAAAACACACAAAAAAACACAGTAACAACACAGTTAAAAAGAATAATCATTGGTAAAATATTAATAAATAAATGAATAATAAAAACACAAAAAAAACACAGAACTAAAAAGAATAAACATTATGAAATGAAAAATCTTCGAAATTGCCCAATATCAAAAGTCCCATTGTTTAAAATAATATTCAAATTATCCAAATTAGTTCTTTGTAAAAATGCTGAAGAATGAGCATTGACTCTTGATACATTAGGTTTAAAATGTTGTTTTGAGCGCAAAGTGTGAGAAGGCACATGCAAACTGATACGCTCTAGAATTTCGGAGCTGTTATTAAAAGAGAACATCCATTTGTAAAAGAAGGTGGCATCAAGAAACTCCTATGCTCTGAGTTGGTTGTAGTAACCAGATGACTAGTTTTGCCAGTTTTACCGCAAACGTATTTGAGAAATTTATACTGAACTCTTTCAATTCGGTGAATGAGATATAGCTGGTGTGGAGACCATACTTGACTGGCTTACTCAAGTTTGCCCCGGACAAGTGTTATATAGAGGGTTTTGAGAGTGCTGACTTTGCTAGAATTACGTGAGTTACATTTCATAAAACCTAGCAGCTTGAAAGCTTTAACAGTAACTGCATTAATGTGTGCAGAGTAGTTCGGATTTTGGGTGAGAAGAACATCCAGGTATATATAGATGAATATATAGATGAATATATAGATGAATATGTCATGCAAACAAGTTATTAATCGGGGAGAGCAGTTCCAGCGTAAACTTACTTGGAAAAGGCATTTTTTCCGAAAAGAAACGATTTTCATGTTGTGGAACTTTTCCTGGAATATTTGAAGCAAGGGTGTCTTGAGAAGGCTGTGATCACCTAAGTACTGGTCAACAAATGAAAAAAATTCCTCAACCGATTCAAGATCCAAATAGATCATACCATTTTAGGGATTTGTTTGAAACCACTAATATGTATGAAGCTGGTCAGTCTAGGCAAGCAGATAATTGGCAGCCGCTAGTCAATATTACTAGGCTTTTTTAGAAGTGGCCAACTATCCCTTGACAGCAATGACAACATTACAGAGACTGCCTTTAAATATGCTGTAAAAGAAAAGCATGTCTTATAGTAGATTTCAAATAGCTTGGAATTTCAACGTGCTTTGGTGATTATCGAAACGTTCCTGACCATAATAAATAACGCCACCTGCATCGATTGCAAACATTCTCCTTTCATAGATTTTGCAACAATTTACCAATACGATGTCAACTGTTCTCATGTAGAGAACACCTTGAGTTTAGTACCAATCGTTGTACCGACCCATGCACACTGCATCGAGAAAAATCTATCGTTATTGTTTGTGCAGTTTTACAGCCGGAAATGTGATAAAGGCAATATAAGAATGTTCAAGCAGTCAGTGCACGGGTGAGTTTTTCAATGGAAGCGCTGCGATACTGACGATGTTCACTAGTCTGAAAACCGGCAGAATTTCTAAATATCCCAATGTCCCCGTTTTTTTATTACAAAACACTGAACATTTTTACAATCGTTGTGAAGTACGGGATAAATTCGAAAATTTTACATTTGGCGAAATAAAAAGAATGTGCCTGCGATACTTATAAACGGAGGGCTTCGGTTTTAAATTGTGTTGCGTTCATCCTTCATGTTGTTTGTTGTGTAATCAATGTGTTTTTATATGGAGAGTATTAGCAAGAAGAGGAATTTAGCGTCAGTTAGTCCGTGTAATTTTATGCTGCTGATCAATTTATATATACAACTATTACTAGCACTTAGCATAGCAGGCAATTTGTTGCGTAGCTGGCATTTTTTCCGGCATTTAGATTGGATCTGTTGTGTAATCATCGGAAAGTTTTGGGTTTTTACGCCTCAGCGCTTGTTAGCTCAGGCTAATAAGACACACATAAATTTAATTACTTTCTACCGATGAAGCTGATGAGGCTGCACGTGTGGACAACGAACCATATAGCCATATATTACGCTTGTTATTGATACCTGTCTTCTTTTATCCTCAGAGTAATCAGTTCATGTTCTCTCTTAATTTAGAGATGTATTATGCGTGCTTGCAGTAACGTTTTGACCCGTTGACCCTTTGTTGCGCGTGCGTAGAGCAGGATGTTGATCGTACCTAAATGTCAAAGGTCAGAGTAGTAGTCCGGGTCAATTGTCAATCCATTTGTTTTGAGTGAAGATTTTTGCCAACATAGCTCATCAATTTACTTAAAGGCAAAGTTTTCCAAAAATATTGTTGGCATTTTTCTGACAACTCTGAAGGTCATTTCAAGGTCATTTTCTTAAAACCCACACAAAACAGTTATTGTTAGCCACAAAGAGATTTTCTATGCCCGGTTTGCAACAAAATTAGTTTTGAAAACATACATTAACATTGAATTTTGTTGAAAAAAAACGATTAGTGCATTAACAATATATAGAACTACTTTACTAAAGATCAATTGAAGGTCAGTATTAATTTCTTTCTGATTTTCGTAGAATTGCCTTCCATACCCTAGAACATCACAGTGATTATCTTGTATACAATTTCAGGTTCATAAATCTTATACAACAGTCTCAGGAAGTCTGATGTCTAACATTTCCTGTCAAAGGTCAATGACTTTATATTTTAATGCCATCATCTCTAATCTGAAGAAAGTTTAGTCATAAAAGTAGTATGATCTCACAGCAACTTTAAGACTCATGTTCATAACTCTGTATGAGTGACTTTCAAAAAACGGAAGATTTTCATGCTTAAGTTTTTAATTATTATCAAAATCATCTACAAGAGTGTCACTTATAGGAGCTGAACAGTTCTGACAATAATTTTCACCAGCCTCCAGTGATACATTTCCGTACATGTCATTGCATTTTTTTCATTTGTTTACATTGTAGGATTTGTCTAACTGTAGAAGGACCAGACAAGCCTGCCTCTATCCATGTCTCATCAATGCCACTTTCTACAATCTTTTTTGCTGCTGTTCTAAGAGCTGTAATTACAGTCTGGAGTTCGCCTATGCAAGGAAACCACTTATCTTTGAAGTCACCTCTTGTCATTTCAAACTTTTTACCTTGTGTGTCAAGCGTTATTATGGATTTGAGATTTGGTCCAAGGATGAACATGTTTATATTTTCAGCTTGTTTAAATGCGGTTAGCAGAAATGACCAACTCTAGGTGATGCAGCGAGCAATGAGAGAGTACAGACATCTGTAGTTAGCAAAGTATCACAAATCAAGGAATTGTATGCTACCCATGCAGGAATTTTCTGCCCCATGTGCCATCGTCATTATCATCATCATCATTTCCACAACTACCACACCAACATCACCATCACTACCACCATCATCATCATCACCATCATCATCATCAACATCAACAACAACACAACAACAACAACAACCAACAACAACACAACACAACAACAACATTACCTTTCTGATAATATTATCATCAGATACACGTTTACGAACCATTGACTTTGAAACAAGCCATTGTAGAACAGAAGATCTAGCATTAGTTAGCATGAATTTAATTTCATTAGAGCAAACATTTTCTGGACGTTTGACTGGTTGGTATACTTTTCCTTTTCAGACAAGGGATGAAGCTTGGTTCAAGTACGCATTTTAGTGACTTGCCCGTAGCGTTTGTGAAAAGTGAAAGATTGTTTATCTTCTCTTTATTCTGTTGAAACACAACTGTGGCTGTTGAATGGGTAGTTCTTTTGCCATCCGGAGTATCCTCATTAAAGTCAATGTTATCAATTGCAAAAAAGAGAAACTTTCCCTTTTGTAAACCTGTTGGAATATATGTTCCATTTAGTGTACTTGCTTGAACAGATTCCGCTAGTTGAGTCTCTAGACGTAAAATGCGGTTGTAATCAACAGATAAACCCAAACCATGCATGATTTCAACCAGACTCCTGTTTCGTGTAGTCTGGTAGATATAGAGGCCAACTGCCAACTGCAATGGCAAATCACTAACTCTTTGTCTAAAAACAGCCTTACTGGCCCTTGATTTGTAAGATACCTGTCGCTCAGATTTGAAAGACTGCACAATGACGTCAGAAACATTATCAAATCACTTCTTCACTGATGCATCACGAGAATCTTTATTCATTGAAGTCGATGGGCCACTAAAACCCACCGAGGCAAAGAGGTGAGAGCTGTAAAGGTACATGGCATCTGTTGCTTGAGTCTGAAAATAATTTTTGAACTGCCAAGGTGTGCTTATTAGTTCTCTCGGACGAAGTCCGGCGGGGACTTATAGATTGGGTCCCGTCTGTGCGTCCGTCAGTCCATCCGTCCGTCATCAACAGTGTCTCAGACACTGCTGAACCAAGTTCGTTCAAACTTGGCACAAAGGCATGGCGCTATGACCTACAGATGCACGTCCATTTATTTTGTGATACGATCCAATATGGGCGCGAGGCGGCCATTTTGTTGCGATTTTTCATGTCTTAGGACCATAACTCAGACACCCTTGAGCAGATTCTGTTCAAACTTGGCACAAAGGCATAATACTATAGCTTTCATATCCATGTCAAATTATTTCGCGATACGATCCAATATGGGCGCGAGGCGGCCATTTTGTTGCGATTTTTCATGTCTTTGGACTATAACTCAGACATCTTTCAGCAGATTATATTCAAACTTGGCACAAAGGCATAGCACTATGACCTACATGTGCATGTCAAATTATTTTGCGATATGATCCAAAGCGGCCATTTGTTTGGAATTTTCGTGTCTTTGAATAATAACTCAAACATCCTTGAACTGATTCTGTTCAAACTTGGCACAAAGGCAAAACACTATGGCCTACAAACGCATATCGAATTATATTGCGATACGATCCAATATGGGCGCGAGGCGGCCATTTTGTTGCGATTTTTCATGTCTTTCGACCATAACTCAGACATCATTGAACTGATTCTGTTCAAATTTGGCACAAAAGCAAAACATTATACCCTTCATATGAACACCAATTTATTTTGTGATATGATCCAATGTGGCCGAGAGGCGGCCAATTTTTTGCGATTTTTTCATGTCTTTGAACCATAACACAAATATCCTTGAACCCATTTTGTTCAAACTTGGCACACAGGCAAAGCACTATGGCATACATATGCATGTATTAATTAACCTTGCGATAGGATCCAATGTGGCTGCAGAACTGCCATTTTGTTGGAATTTTGCATGTCTTGGAAGCGTAATTCAATGCTAATTACACCCATTTTGTCCAAACTTGGCAAAAAGATCAAGCACTATGGCATACATATACATGTCAATATACTTCGTGACATGTTCAAATATGGCTGCCAGATTGTCTATTTTTCCAATATCGCTGCCAGATGGTCATTTTTTGGATGTTTTCATGTCTTTCAGGCTTAATCATATGCAAATATTCCTTAACAAATGTTGTTGAGACTTGGTACAAAGATAAAGTACTATGGCATACATATGCATGTCTACTAATTTGTGCTATGATCCATATGGTCAAAAACAGCCATTTGATTTCAATTTTGGTGTGATGTTTTATGTCTTTGAAACATAATCATAGGTCACTGTCCCTCGATGGACTGATTTTGTTGAAACGTAATCAAAGATAAAATACTATGGCTGCATTCTTTTGCACATTAATTTGGCTGATTACAACAACATACTTGATCCCATACCATTTCGAAAATTCCACCAAACATATGTATAGTATGTGCCATCATGACACTAGAGGCAGTGAGGGCATCGTTATGTGTGATGTAATCAAAAGTTCCTTCAGTGGTCATTACCGGCAGAGATGGGTCAATTTTATTGAACATTCCTCAGATTACTTTATTATGCAAGTCACAGGCCTGATGCACCAGTTGCATTAATGTCATTCCACAGCTACCTAGACCACAGCTACCTAGACACCAAAGATTATAAAAAAATGGACAAGCGGGGACTGTGTCGTCAACGATGACTTGTTAAAATGATATTCCTTTTCTCAAAATTTTGGCAGCTTTGAACAGTACTGCTACATTTTCCTGCATTTGGATCTATTGCACACTGAGTCTGACTTTCAACAAGTTTGATTTTCCTTGGTTTACTGCTCTTTGTAGTTTTTCCCAAGCATTTAATGAAGAAACCTCATGAAGAGGACTCAAAAAACTATAGTGTTGACAGAAAAAACACATGCTTTTGTCGCATGTACTTGCTGATGATCTAGTGAAACAACTTTAGGTTCAGATGAACCAGCACTTTCCATCGTGGATAAGGGTGAAGTTGGTGTACAGTGTTTTCCACGAGCTTCACCTAACACTACAGAGCTATCATCGTGCTCTAATGCTTTTTTTTATAGTGCAATTTTGGTAGCTGGAGTAGACCTTTGTGGCAAGTATTTGCATAGCATTCCCTATATGCCAGCTGGCACCATAATGTCGAAGGGAAGAGGAATCATCATCCCTGAGTCTTGAACTTATTCTTGGAAAGACACCATCACTAAATTCACCTGTCTGGTAAACAAACTCCAGCGCTGTGTCATATGCAGTGGGATTTGACACAAGCTCACCACAAGCTGCCCGACATATCAGGCATAACTTAGAGTCTGTTTCAGAACGTCCTCTTTTCGGAGGGATGATATTTTTCTTCCATACTGAAACTTTTGACATAGTTATTTGCATACAATGTCAGTTATGTAAAATATTTATATGTGAAACGTAACCACTATATGTCGACTATTCCGTGACATTAAAATATCGAGCAAACAGCCTTTTGATAATGGTATCTGATAAACTGCTAACACCGCCTTTGACTTCTCATGTCATCTTTAGCAGTAAATAACATATGGACTAAACCTGTATCTCAGTAAAGGATAAACCTGCTGTTAATGTATCATTTTTCGTACTCTGCATCAATCTTTTAAAAATAGGTGTCTGGGTTTGTACAACATTGTGTGTACTGGAGTTGATTTTCAAAAGGCACAAGTAATAGCCTTATTTCTAAGTGCAGAGGCTTAGTTTTGATGAATGGCTTTTACATGTAGCCTATGTTTAGCAACAAGTCTCAACAAAACTGAAATTCTGCGCAGAGGTCTGGCTTTTACAACCTACCAGAGCTGGTAATACTGTGGATGGGTTACGCTGAAATGCACGGACTATGATAAAATAAATTCTATGCTGCAGTTGTCAAGCACAGTGCATGTAAGAAACCGATCCTTGTCATTATTTAACACAGTGCATGGGTAACGATGTACAACTGCAACACAAGCAAATCCTTTTAATTGCATATAAATCCATATAAAACGGTAGAAAACAGAAACAATAATCCCCAAAACAAGTTTTTTTTAATCGATTATGATCTGTGAAGTTCCCTTACACCACTGAAGGTGCAATGATTATAGCCAATTTGTATACACTACAAGGCTTAATCAATGGAATATGCCGAGTAATGAATGACCTTGAATTTGACTTGACAAAGTGGATAGAAAAAATGCCAACAGTGTTTTTGGACTCTCCAGGTATTGAGAAAAAATGATATATGTTGACAAGAGTCTTCACGAAATGCACACTGGAAGCCAAAATCACGACTAGTGATCCAGACTATAGCTCCGATCGCGCGCATTGCGCTAAGTTTTCTGCCTGACTGTCTACACCGTGTGTACTCCTTCGGAAGCTTCTCTGTATATGGTTAACTTGCCGAATCAGGACCACAGTTACAATAGATCAGCAATCAATGGTAAATATACATCTTTACAGTTATCCCATGATAAATTTGTGGAACCAGCGCTTCATTTTTAACTTTCCTGGGAGGCATGATGCAAGGCCTACGTGGCAGGGCTGTGTGTGTTCCAGCGTTGATGCTACATAACGCC
Organism: Ptychodera flava; assembly: GCF_041260155.1. Taxonomy (NCBI): domain Eukaryota; kingdom Metazoa; phylum Hemichordata; class Enteropneusta; family Ptychoderidae; genus Ptychodera; species Ptychodera flava. The sequence goes on from NC_091930.1 coordinate 28,171,537, forward strand.
GGTACCCTGCGGACGCAGAGCCCGCTGCCCGGACTTATATTTCATGTTTGCATGCACGGCAGTTGTATTTCTTTTGGTGTTAAACTTCGCCATTGTACCGTCGACTGTTTGTCCCTCCCTGCCTGTCGTTGTTGATCATTTCGAATATATTTCCATGGGGCTGTGTATGGCTTATAGTTATAAATATGATGCTTCATGGAGGTAGAAACTTCTTCCGCCATCGCCACGGTGAACGTCCGTTGATTCTCCGATGGACGACTGCACTCTAGTCTGCAGAGGTACGTCAAAGGTTATCGTCAAAAATCCAAGCTTCCGCAATGACCCTCGGGGGCTAGGCTTCCATAACTGACGTAGGTTTCTAAAACTATATTTAATTTCCCTTCCCCTCAGTCTTTTGCTACAAGCCAACGACGCCAAAGGAGTCTCGCCATAAAGAGGTTGGGAGGATCCGGACTAATGAAAGGAAAGCAATTGAAGAGGAATTTTGTCAGACGTAAGACACCATGATGATAATACGGCTAGTTTTCAATCGGGTTCGAACCCACAACATACGGCATCAGTCGCCTAGCGGAGAGGCCACCGAGAGAACCGCTCGACTAAATCCCCACTCTCAAAAAGAGTGGTTCAATAGCCGGCTAAGTTGTTACATTTTTCTGACTGAGACCGCTCCACACGTTGTAGAGTTCGTGAAGCACTCACTCACGCATGCTCACTATCACACATCACACATACAAACTTTATCGAGGCGAAGAAACGAATTTCATCGCTTTAACTGGGCGAACGATAACCTCGGGGACAATTCTGTCCACCAGCAGAGCTATCAACCCAGGATAGAAAATACGGCTAGTTTTCAATCGGGTTCGAACCCACAACATACGGCATCAGTCGCCTAGCGGAGAGGCCACAGAGAGAACCGCTTGACTAAATCCCCACTCTCAAAAAAGAGTGGTTCAATAGCCGGCTAAGTTGTTACATTTTTCTGACTGAGACCGCTCCACACGTTGTAGAGTTCGTGAAGCACTCACTCACGCATGCTCACTATCACACATCACACATACAAACTTTATCGAGGCGAAGAAACGAATTTCATCGCTTTAACTGGGCGAACGATAACCTCGGGGACAATTCTGTCCACCAGCAGAGCTATCAACCCAGGATAGAAAATACGGCTAGTTTTCAATCAGGTTCGAACCCACAACATACGGCATCAGTCGCCTAGCGGAGAGGCCACCGAGAGAACCGCTCGACTAAATCCCCACTCTCAAAAAAGAGTGGTTCAATAGCCGGCTAAGTTGTTACATTTTTCTGACTGAGACCGCTCCACACGTTGTAGAGTTCGTGAAGCACTCACTCACGCATGCTCACTATCACACATCACACATACAACTTTAATTCTGTATTGCTTTTCATGACTGATGATCTGACTTTAAAAAAAGACACTAAAAGACACTGCTAAGTCATATTGCAGTATCTCTATTATATTTCACAACACCATGAACATGTATAACAATATAAGTACTATAATTTTCAAATAAATACTCTTGCAGTAAATGTTTCTCTGTCTTGTTTTTGTAGTACTTTATAGAGCTTCATGGACAGTCCTGTTGACTAACTAACTATGAGTGATATGCTGATGACATGTGTCTTTTATATTAACCTAAGAAGAGTATGTTTTTATTGCTCTGTGCACAAAATATAATGATGATAAAAAATAAGAACAAAACCGAAAGAAAACCCTAAAACTAGGTTTTTGGAGGAAATAGTTTTCCCAAAACAAGAGCAAAATCAAAACAACCTGAAAATCAGCCTATAAGCCTGACTAGACAAACGTTATAATACACATGAAACAAATTGTATTAAGGCAATTTAGTCCGATTTCTTAAACAGACAGCCTGACTGATAAACATTAAATCACAGTCCCTCCATCCACTGTGATTGAATTTTGTAATTTCTGAATCACGTGTGTTTCACCCGATATAGCCGTTTCTTTGACTGCAGAGTACACGAAAGGTAGGCCTACTTAAACTTACAGTATAAGTGCAATACACAGTGAAGTCAGTTCTCGCTTCCACCCTCTATGATTGTGCAATCATTTAGGTAATGGTAAAAATTACTATGTCCTGTAAATTGCAAAAATCACATTCGCAGATACCGATACCTAAGCATGTTACACGATATTAGTAAGTGACGTTATGCTAGCAAGGTACTTCGCTTTTACAAATACAAAGTTTCAACGGAATTTTGATTTGTTTTGCCTTTTCATCGTCGATGATGTCTGTTCTTTCCAAGATTTGTTGCATCTCCCTATCCAGGGAGGACAGCATCTTCGTCACGGGGTTTTTTGTTTGATTCTGCTGTAGTTGTATTGTATCTAGTAGTCCCTGTGGCACAAGTGCCATCTTCTTGGCATGTTCCATGGACATGCATATGGTGACAATTCACTTAAAAGGAGACTTCCCAACACAAACAGCATAGGTCCTAGGACGGCTGAGAGAAATCCACCCTTTTGCACAAGTATCTTCTTTCAGTGATGTTGAAACCTTTTTTACTTGACATTGTGCGAAGACGATGTTTGTATTTGCTCAGTTTTCTTCTTTTTAGCAGATGACAGTGTAACACTCCCCAGAAGAAAGTTCAGACAACATTCACAGAGACAATAGATTAAGTCGTTCCTGGCTCCCTCGATGAACCCCTCTGTTGCTTTGGATTACCCTTGGCTGACACAGACAGAAAATGAGCATGTTTTCTCATTCACTGAGACATGATGAAATGATTGCATTTCATCTGATCTTGTCTATTTTATGTTTTTTATGACGTAAACAACGGCAGGCTCACCTTGAAAGATGGTCGTGCGCAGAAGGACATCATGTGTGTTGGGTTTCAGGTCAATGAGGAGATAACCTTAGGGTTCACGAGAGGCATCGGCAAAAGCTTCTTTGATGAAACGGGTATGTCCTGGGTACATCTGTTTGGCTTCGTGAGTGATTTTTGATCAATCTTTTGGATTTTTAAACAAGACCAGATGATGTAAATTCAGACTTATGGTTCGAGTCTCTCTGCCTTGACGAAATAGATTTTGTAAGATGAGCATCACAGAATGATGATGAGAACCTTTGGTGAACAGATTGATAATTTTCTTGTCATTTCCAGTTTCTGACATCAGATCATCAATAATAAATAAGTTGGATTAGTGAGGGGAAAACATACTGTCCATATCTTCAGGAAGACCTTCAACAAAATGAGCGTTAGGATGAGGGCAGCCAGTTCTGTACAGGCAGGTTGGTATTCCCCATAGCAACAGACAGTACGCTCAGGAGATGGAAAAATCATAGTTTCTCATTCCTTTAGCAGTCGTTTGACAAATTCGCTTTTGCCTAACTGTGCGGCTCCACATATGAGAGCAGTTAACGGATGTTGTAATCTTGCATCCATGATTAACTTGATTGATGTTGTTCAGGCAGTAGACGAACGATTCTTATCAACTGGCACATCAATTGACTAGTGTCAATTGTCTAGCCAGTTTCAAAAATCTCTATCTTTCAATTTTGTCTTCAATATTATACACTTGTGTTAGATGATTTGCTAGTCTTACGAGATATTTTGCATGACAACCAGGGTAAGGACAATGCTTTTGCACCTGTGGCATGGTATACCAAGTAAGCCATCTTGATCTTCACCGTGATTGGCATTTTTCGATTTATTTCCTTTCAGTCAATCTTTCCACATAGAAAAATGCTTTATAAAATAAAACTAGCTTCATCTAGAAAAAATTATCATAGATGATGTATGGCAGCACACACAAATACAGGAAGAACATAGGTTTTGAGAAATCTCGATTGTTGATGAAAGTGGGACCCGCTTTCTGGCCTTCTGGGCAAGGGGACACACACATATACACATAAACTAACATGCTCACTCATTTAACAAATGTTTACACATGAACACCAAAAAATAAATTGAAACCAACCATTGAATAATTTCAAATAAACTAAATTGATTTCAGTTTATTACTTTACAAAAAGATTAACCGGAAACTTTTGTTATGTTCACATACAAAAGTGTTTAACCCCTTAACTACCTATGGCGCCGGATATATCCGGCGCCATATTGAATTACCATATAACTTGAGTGCTGGAAATATCAGGCACAGTTAAATAGGCGTATTTGCTTCGTTTTTGTCGCTAAAATCCCGTAATGGGTAGGGACAGAAGAATTTGATGGACACTGAGTATCTTGAACATTTGATGGGGAATGTAGGAGTTTAGCAGGTCTTGTAACTTTACATTGAAATCTTGTGTGGCAACATTATCACCACTTCCTGTAAAATGGCTATCATCACTGTTACAACTATAACTATTGTTATTATGAGAACTATAACTATCAGTATTATGACTATCAGTATTATGAGAACTATAATTATCACTATCATGGGAACTATGACTATCACTGCTATGAGAATTATAACTACTGCTACTGTTACAACTACTACTACTACCAGTTAATGTTAATGATGACCCAACAGACTGTTTTCAGCGCTGATGTCGGTTTCTTCTCCCCATGGAAATCCCATGTTTTCTTGACCATGACAAGACTTTTTCTGAGTTTAATGCTGAAAAAACATCAGAAGCATATTACTTTTGCAGAAAAGGCACGGCAATCATGAATACTGATTTTCTAACATTAGTGTTTTGTTCATTAAATATATTATACAAGTGTGTCAAGAAATAAAACTGGCTGTTTTTCCCTACCCATTTTTCTATCATTTTTTTTATTCATTAAATATATAATATAGAGTTGTCAAGGACTAAAATAACTGTTTTTCCCCTATTTCTTGTTAATGAATGAAAATTAAATTTAACTTGTAGAAATTGATTGAAACCACCACCTCCACCATCCTCCTCCTCCTCATCATCATCATCATGTATAATACATTTACTGTGGTCCTAGAATAGAATAGATAGGATCACACACAGTATGATATATGAAGCTTTAAAATAAATCATGATTTTTTCTCCTCCTATACTTTTCCTCTTATGGAAACACATACACACAAAGTAATACAATGAGCAATCAAAACAAAGCATATTTTGTTTACTCCAAACATTTGTACTGACCCCAACTTCAGTTATACGTACAGTCTGAGAGGTCAACGTTTCATGAGAGGTCACGCTTGATGAAACCGTTAACAAACATGCACTGTGTAAAATTACATCCGTGCCGTCGTGAGCAGTTTTCTGTGCATAATGGAGATTTCCGAAATTAAACTGATAAAAAGAAACAATTTCACCATTCTGTCACAAGGAATACAAAATTCTACAAGTTTGTTTTTCAAGAAATAATTCTGTGTTTTGTTTTTGTTTTAAGTAGGAATACGCCTCAGATTGCTTCGAAATTGTTTTACAGTGACGAAAGCACAAAGTGAAAGACGTCTGAAGATATTTCAAAGGCCGATCGATAATATTTATTGATCTGTTAAAATGTCTATTTGTGGTTTACACCTACCAACTACCATTCATCAGGGTCACAGAACTCCGTGTGATCATGTCCTGAGGCACACCGAGCTACTATTGATCAGAAATTTACACAAGAGTTGAACTTTCATACAATAATAATTCTTGACCAGTCGAGGTCGCCTGTGCGAGCGTATTACAGAAATTCTCGAGCACTACACACTGTACTTTAACATTTCAAATTCCAAGTTGTTAATAAACATATCTCTCATGGCCCAGTGGAAGAGGTGATAATTTTTTGCCAAATTACTGTTTGCAGAGTGCACTCAAGACTTATTTATGTATTTATGTATTTATATGTGTATGTATTTATTTATTTACTTATTTATTTATTTATTTATTTATTTATTTATTTATTTATTTATTTTTATTTTTGGGAGTATCCCCGCTCAAAACAGAGCCAGACACCGACCAGACGATTTGTCTGTTTCAGAACAAAAGACAGAATTTTCCGGCTTATGATGAACAACGAAATAGATACTTTGCGAGATCGCGAAATCGCGAAATGACAACATTTCCACAACACCCCCCTCCATTTTTTTTTCAATAAAATCATATATTTAAATAATGTCCGTGACCACAGCAGTTGGCTTACCGGGTTTAATGAACGGACTAGGTACGTAACGGTATATTTTGAAGAGACTTCAATCACGGTCGAACTACAAAGTGATACATGGCGGAATCATGGGCCGCCATGAAAATATCAGTATATGAACACGTACTCCCTCAGTCACTTCAGTACCTGTTTAGTCAGGGGAGGTTGTGAAGCTTCACAAATCTCTCTCGAAATAAAACCGTAACGTTTTGGACTCTTGAGGTTTTTTTATCTTCGAACACTAGCTGTGGAAACGCAGCTATCTGTTGGCGGTATAGCGTGCGTAGCTTTGCGATGGTGGGGTTGACCTTTGATCCGCATAGCTACGCACGCTACCCGCCAACAGATAGCTGCGTTTCCACAGCTAGTGTTTGAAGACTAAAAACCTCAATTCCAAAAATGTTATGGCTTTATTTCGAGAGAAATTTGTGAAACTTCACAACGTCCCCTGCTTAAACCGGTATTGTAGTGACTGTCTGAGTACGTGTTCATTTACTGATATTTTCATGGCGGCCCATGATTTCACCATATATCACTTTGTAGTTCGACCGTGATTGAAGTCACTTCAAAATATTCCGTTACGTACCTAATCCGTTCATTAAACCCAGTAAACCAACTGCTGTGGTCACGGACATTATTTAAATATATGATTTTATTGAAAAACATTGGGGGTTATTGAAATGTTGTCATTTTGTGATTTCGCGATTTCGCAAAGAATCTATTTCTTTGTCCATCATGAGCCGAATTTTCCAGTTCCCCACACGGCACAGCAAACTCTGACTGTCAATCAAATTTGCTACAAAGTTGCTTCATTTTTTTCTTTTTTTTTTATTTAGTCCATCATCCAACGGGCGCTAGCCCATTTACAGGATTAGGTACCCATAACCCACTACCCCAATGGAGCACTTAGGAGTAAAGTGCCTTGCTCAAGGGCACAACACCGAGCTAGAGTCTCGAATTCACCGTCCTCCGACAGTGAATCCGCTACTCTGGATCTACCGAGACTTGAACCGGGTCTCGAACCCACCATCCTCCGATAGTGAGTCCGTTACCCTAACCACTGGTCCACGGTGCCTCCTCATGCTTCATGGTAAGATCACGACCTGGTCGCATGACTTAATTTCGAGAAGGTCATATTAACGTGCGACTGGCTACTAGAGTATCGCCAAAGATCGTTGATCTCAACCCTCTTGACTGATCACGCACCGATTGACAGGTCAATGGCATGATGGCTGATGGCATAAGACTGTTACGTCATGCAGTCTTTACATGCTCTAATTTCGATTACACACTGCGGCGTCTAACTTGAAATGAAAATTCTATCTAACTTCAAATATTTTACCTTTGATTCTTTTCACAGAGAGGAAAACGTTTTCGTGTAGCGGAAGGGTAATTGAACATCACAATAAACGTATTTGTAAATGTTACTTACATCATGATCACGATTTTTTGACGATCCCTGTACCGGTTGTTGAACGAGTTGGTAGGATTCCGACAGAGGCGACTCGTTCTGTAAAAACGAAAATGACATGAAATATTTGCCTTCAAAGGAAATCCTTTCTCACTTTTAAATAGTTTTCATAAAATATGTAGAAAACACGGCCGTGCAATTAAATGTCAATTTGATTACATGCACATGCAGCACGGATTTGTCACTTCTATATCTAACACAACAGTACGGAACCCCGATCCCTGAAAAAAATCGATCACAAAAAATAAAAAAGAGATTAAATAAATAGACAAATAAATAAATAAAAAAATACTTACAGCATTTTCATAGTGTTGGTCCGCCAACGCAAATACTGTGTCCAGTTGGGAATTTGTCAGCGACAGATCATCCCACTCGCACTAGTCATCGTCAATGGTTGAGCTTAAGGCACTTTGAGTTCATTCACCGCCGCCAGGGTCAACAAAGCTGAATTTCATGGCCTTATGTTACCCTCTATTTCTAGTACCCCTGCATTTGCATAAACCAATCAGAATGCGGGGGCTATAAAACCAAAGCATGGGATGGTTGACTATACAAGCCCCTGCATGGGGGAGGGTGGACTATATAAGCCCCTTGACAGGTGGACTATACAAGCCCTGCACAGTGGATATATAAGACACTGCACTGGGTTGACTATACTGCCCCATTAACTAGATGAGATGATATAGATGAAGTTTGCGAATTCGGGTAAGGCTAAGGTATTAACTAGATGAATATGATTTAGATGACGTTTGCGAATTCGGGTAAGGCTAAGGTTTGATCCTATTTAATGAAAACTATAAAAGATATTGCATATTACAATGTATCATTTTAAAGAAAAAATATTAACCTTTCTAATGATTCCCTATACACAAGGCCATGTTAAAAAAGCAGAAAGAAGACTTTGAAGAAGACAGGTTTGACAAAAATGCATGTTGGTCGCAAAATCGTCATTTTGCAGTACCCTTCAAAATATGACAGTAACAGCCATTGAGTCCCTATATTTTTCGGTTGATTACCAGTACTTATTATTTGGATTTCATGGCTTTTTTTTTAAATTTCAGGTTCGTTATCCTGTGTAGGGGGGGTGCACTTCCACGCCCCCTTTAGCCCCCTGCCTAGTAGATTGATAGTGACGCTTGCTGTATCAGTAAGATATGAAGGCATAAGACATTTTCCAAATACGTCTTATCAAAAGTATTTATAGCGAAAATGCCTAAAAAGTAAATTATACAAATAGACAGTCACAAACAGTCTATTTACCTTTAGGAGAAAATGGCAACATGACTTTGTGGGCGCGTTTTAAAGTCTTACTCTTTAAAGATGTGCATTATTTCATTGCACACTACAAAAAAATGCTCATTCACGATATAAGAGTAAAGCAAAACTTGCAAGATTATTGACTTCAAACATAAACAAACAAGCATACATACATACATACATACATACATACATACATACATACATACATACATACATACATACATACATACATACATACATACATGCATGCATGCATGCATGCATGCATGCATGCATGCATGCATGCATGCATGCATGCATGCATGCATGCATGCATGCATGCATACATACATACATACATACATACATACATACATACATACATACATACATACATACATACATACATACATACATACATACATACATACATACATACATACATACATACATACATACATACATACATACATACATACATACATACATACTTGACTTGGATAAATGTCGAAAAGTTACATTGAGCCTCAATTTAGAGAAAGAGCTGAACACATCTACATTGGGCCTTGTTCTGCTACACCTGCAAATATATATATATATATATATATATATATATATATATATATATATATATATATATATATATATATATATATAGAGAGAGAGAGAGAGAGAGAGAGAGAGAGAGAGAGAGGGGGGGGATTTCTGCCTTTACGGGCCCATTTTGACTTTTAAGTTTTAACCCTGCAAAAACGTGAAAGTCTAAACCAGCCCGTAAAAGGCAGAAATCATGTCCAAAAACACAACAGCTACGTATATACAGCTGGGCCAGCACTATAGAAACATTGTGAGACTGGAGCAAGAAAGTTACGCTCTCTCGTAATTGGTTAGAATCTCTTGTTATTCTCACCCTTTTTTCGGTGAGAATGTTTTTAATTCTCACATATGAGCAGCGAAGATGCACTCCTTGGTGAGTATAAAGTATTATAACAAATTGTCATCGGTGAGACTAGAAATTGTTACCAAGCACGGTGAGAATGGGAATTTTCACGGTGAGAATGCATCATACTCATCATCCACTCGAGCGGACTCGCTGTTCACAGGTGAGAATTGGGTAAGCCTAATTCACGTGTCAAGTGCCGCGTGCCAGAGACTCGTGAGAAATTATAGGGGGGAGGGAGGGCCTAATTTAAAAAGAGTATACGGAATCTAGGAATTGCGTTAGTTTATACATGCCCGGAGTGTATTCAGGCAACACCACAATACCCATCTCAAGACCACCTTTGTTACGTCAAACTTACAAAAGTCGGGGATTGAAATTAATTGGGTAGAATAAAGTCTTTAGAGTTTGACCAATTTCGACACCCTTACACACAGAGAGGCCGACTTTGTCTCGTAGCCGAGTTGTCGCAGAGCGGAGTAGTTTGCCACCGGCCGTGTTTTCATTGTATTCAAACTTATTGGCATGTAAAGACCGGTACAATTGTGCATTTTGTCGCAAAACCTTCGCGATCTTTATGACAAACTGATGGTGAATCAATATAAAAAAAATGAGGGCAACTCCACACATCGGCTCTACCAAGTTTGTTTAATATTACGATATGGTGAATAAAAGGATCATTGCATTTATTTTGTGTGGAATACATGGCGAGATACTGGTAAATCGATAGTGCTTTGACCCTTGTCATGTGATCTTGATCCCAGGTAAACCGGTTTGTTGATTGAGTGATTCGTCTTTACAGTGTTTCGGAACCAAAATTGGGTTCCTTCATCAGTCGCTCTCTTGTTTTTTATCCCCTCCGCTTGGTTGCGTGACGAAGTCATCTTCGTCCTCGAGTAAGAGAAGCCAGATTCGTTATTGTTAGAGTTAGCCATTATTGACTGACTCTATAGACTAGTGAGCGATCCGGTGTGTTGTGTCATATTATAATTAACACGACTCAGCATCCACCGGAGTTTCTGGATGCTTATAAGGATTTTTGTTTTAGGGCATATTTTGAGCGTTGCTAGTGCTCGTTATGTTAACAGTAAGTGTTGTACTAATCTGACAACGATTAGTTTGTTTTAGGCATAAATATTTAAATCGATTATCCGAACTTTTGGTTTAATTTTGTATGGACTTTGTAATTTGGGTCGATCTTTGTAATTTTGGATTTTGGGTCGATCTTGGTGTCTGCCTCCGGTGTTTGAAAAGCATGTTGTGAAAGACTGTTTCGAGAAATATATCTTATTTAACTGTGTTTAGCTATTCCCATGTTTCATAGTTTCGTTAACAATATTTGCTATAAACAGCCTTTGAAATTGGTTTGGTCAGAGGAGAGTATTGGTTCACTTAATTCATGCCACCAACTTTGATTACTTATATGGCAGCTCTCTCAGTTTTTGATTTTTATTTGCCAGATGAGGTTTCTGTACTGCTCAGCAATCTTTTCAGTTTGGTTGATTGTAATACCACTTCGATGACAGATTGCATCTGGTTTTATACGATAAGTTGTGGCATGAAATGGAGACAAATTTAAAAAAAACTTAGATTCCCCGTTGTTAAAACCGCTATCGTGAAACCTTAAAATTTAGAGAACAAAATAGTCTACTCGAGACAAATTAGAGTAGAAATATTTCCGGCCTCACAAATCAGAGATACTGAAAATCGTATTCCATAACGTGCAATGGACTGAAAGGGAAGAGCGAGCAGCATTCATGTAGGAATGCCACTTGGGGTTGTTATCAACATTCCCTGTAATTACCCTGATCACTAAAGTTAACGATACGCACTCTATCTTTGTTTACTTAATCCAGTTTGAATTGCAACAACAGTATTTCCCCGAGATCTGATATGCGGCATGTCTGGAGTGGGGAAATTCACTTTGTTCTATGGGAATGTCCATATGACATTTCTAATTTTAGCGGCTGTTTATTGCCACACGTGCTGATTTCTGCCCCTCAGCGAATAGTATCGCCTTATACGTTGGAACGCCACTGCACTGAAATCGGCTGACGCAGAATCCTGATCCTGCACAATGCATCGAATCAACAGGCTTTTACCACCGTTATGCGATAATGGGCCCTCCAGTCACATGTACGTTTGTTGAGGACCGTGGTTCCAGCCTGAAATTCGTTGAACAAGAAAGGAAAGTCTCTGGGTAGCGTCAAAGTGGTTAACTGGAAATGCATTTTGTTTACGCATGGAGGTATAAAGAGAGAGTCGTCTTTTGCTCGTGATTAGGACACCAAGACTGGGCAATACTGTATCGTGTTTCGAAAATCAATGTTGACCTGGCCTGACACGAGTATGCCCGTAGCCTATCGCGTTCATGGTAGGCCTGCCCGCAGCTATGTGTTGTGGTGGGACTGTGGTTTACTTGCACGCGTGCGAAATACAGCGTTTTGGTACCATTTAGATTTATACAAGCTGGCAGGATGGTGGACTTACGCACAAAATAAACCTATTTGCAACGTTTTGATTGATACCTGTCAATAGGCTTACGCCCATACCAGTCACAGTTCGATAGACACCATAGGACCTAAATATTTGCAATATAGCAACCTTGACATATGGTCTACAAAATCAATGTACAGAATTTTTATTGATCAATTTTTAATGTTACAAATTTACGTGCACTGTGATTTTGAAAAATACTGGCCCTCCCTCCCTATAATTTCTCTCGAGTCCCTTTCTGCATATGCACAGAATTCGCTGGTAATTCGCTGGTCCCGAGTTCATGCATTTAGAAGGCGGTGTTGAAGCCGGAATGTTGATTTATTCATGAAAATGAATCAATGAATTAAATTGGAGTGAAATGCGTCTACTTCTGGCTCGCGGCACGTGGCACGTGAATTAGGCTTACCCGTCCGTGAGAATTAACCAGACTCGCCGTACATCGGTGAGAATCAACCAGACTTACCATTTACTGGTAAGAATCAAGTAGACTCACAGTTCATAGGTGAGAATCAGTCAGACTCTGTGTATACATTTTCCATCTGTTGTATATCTGAAATAAGCGTGACTGTGTTAATTATTTGTTTTTTTTACATTTCGCGCCTCGTACAATGGCGTCTCGCGAAGAAATATGTTGTTACTAAGAATTGTTTCCTCTGGCACCGATGTTGAATGTAAAGTTGAAGACACCTCTGGTGATTTGAGTATAGGAGAATAACCCTTGTAACTTGTTTTAAACTTGCTGGCTTCACCATTGCAAGGATTGGGAAATATTGATCGCCGCATTGTCTGAGGAGAGGTGGCCGGCGGCCACGGGCAATTGCCTTTGCCCTGGTCGACACTGGTATTGCACTATTGCTTGTCGATTTGCTCGGTCATGTGTTGAATTTGTTAGCAGTCCCACTCAATAATAGTTACTCATTTGCTGTTGTTGATCTTCGTTTGCTATGTTTCCGATTAATATTGCTGACGTAAAATCTGGCAAGATTACGTAGTGGGTCAAGCTCGACTGGTAGAGATACTCTCGAGTCTACGACATTCTGTTGACATCAACAAATTCGCGACGCTTTTTAAAATCGATTTTTTTAGCTTTTTGCAACCAGACGAGAGCTTTGACGCCTTCGGTCGAGACTGCAGGAAGACTTGCAGATATCGACGGCTTATCGTGGCCGGTACCTTTTGTATCTTAGTCGCATTATCTTGTTCCGTCTGTGACTAGATATTAGTTTCACTTCGATAATATAACTCTGATTCCAAATGTTCGAAATACATACATTTCTGCCAATTGCAATCATTATTTTTTCCACAGATATACAATCCGCTTCAGTATTTATTGATGTTCAGGAGCTGACGAAAATATTTACCAAGGGAAAGTAGTACGGGATAACTAATTTGTTTTAATTTAGCGTGGAATAATTTCTTAAATTGGGCTTTCTATGTAAACATTACTTAATGGCACGTGACCTGTTTTCAAACTGCTTTGCAGTTTTGAAAATACGCAAAATATTTTACTGAAAGCAAGCGATTTCTAAAATTTTAAAAGCAGTGATAATTAGCGCAACCGAAGCTACAATACCTTTCTGTGAAAATAAACAAACTTTATTACGCTGCCAAGACATTGGTTATCTCCGGTACATAATGTACTAAAGGTTCATATTACTCTATGAGGAATAGGAGAATAGAAATACTCGCACAAAAAGCAACTTGAACAATACTCGTTTATGTGCATTTCATAATTTAAATCTGCCTACCTATTAGGTAAAGATGAGCATATGATATTTTGCTTCTTTCTTTTAGTGATTTACAAGTGTAGTTCCCCGATACAGTCATTTTTGTATTATACATCCGTAAGTTGTACGTGTCTCCGTCTATGACAAGTTCGTAGTGGTCTGCTGAGTCTTCTACAGTTTCGCCTATTGATATACGATTGTCTCCATGAAGCTTTTTCTCTCAGTTTTTCTTTGAATGTGCAGTTTAGTTGCGTACCATCGCCATGATAAACCACCGTATCTTCGGGTGTTACGATAAACAAGTCAGCATCTTGGGGAAGAAGGTATGACAGTAGACATCATGTACAATTCAACGGATATAATTACGTGGCATGTTTTCATATATGATATTTAATCATATCTCTCTCTCTCTCTCTCTCTCTCTCTCTCTCTCTCTCTCTCTTCTCTCTCTCTCTCTTTTCTCTCTCCTCACTCTCTCTCTCTCTCTCTCTCTCTCTCATATACAGATGTCCTCGTTGGAATTTACAGAGCCGATGCTGAAGCAGAGCATTATAAATAATACTTAAGTAAACTTAAGTTAATAGTCATTAGCTTGTACTAGTACATGAAGTAATTTGTTATATATATATATATATATATATATATATATATATATATATATATATATATATATATATATATATATAAATCGAAGTATACAGATGTCCTCGTACAAAGTAATATACACTGGACAAAATGCTTGATATGCGCTTAGCATATTTATGTATATTGACGTATATGGATCAAAATACTGAATGCATACGCAGTGTATATCTTTGTATATGGAACATTCCAATACATTGATATGCGTAGTGTATTTCTAGGCATATCATGAGTATACATAATGGACATCTTTGCACAATAAGTGTACACTGTAGTTTTGCATTTTATTAGCATACATACTGTATACTTAATGTATTTGACACATGTACAGAATCAGTATATGTGTGTATATTGTTGTATATCAAGCATTTTGCCCAGTGATATGTTACTTAAGTTTGATGTATCTTGCAATCACCCATTTGACTTTAATGCTGCGTCGCACACAGCCCACATTGAATATATCAAGACCAACCAATCAGCCAGGAGAAACAATAACAGCAAACGTAACATCACATGGTTCAACCCCCTTTCAGCAAGAACGTACAAACTAATATCGGCAAGAAATTTCATATATTATACTGTCGAGCTAAAAATCCTTTCACTATTTGTTCTGTCTGATGATTACAGGATGCACTGAGCTTTATATATAAGAAAAGCTACACATTGCCAATGCAAACAAATCTATGCGGTTAAACCAACGCTCTGATATTGTTTGAAAATAGTCCCAAGTACCATCGATCATATGTCACGGACATAAAATTGTGTTTTACACGAGCTGTCTCACTTATGTTGAACGTAAAGATTTTAACTACACATTTGGTTTTAATCCATATTCAACACAAACCTCTACGTGTGGCAGATATAAATATTGAATCGTATTTTGAAGGATTAACTCACCTGATAAAAAAAATACAAACAAGAAACAGGCGGTATTTGCACTGACTGAATCGCTATTCCTCTTCTTTACCATCGTTACATCATGGATAAATAATTCTATCGGTAAAATTTCAAATCGTGTTGTTACCCCTGACTGCACATGAACAACAACCAGTACGAAGGCAGGGAGCGAAAATGGCAACAAGAAATGTAATTTCTGTGTTCAGCGGCTATGCAAGCACAAATTTGGATACGCTACCGAGGAGATCGGCAAACATTCAACGGCAACCCAAGACTCGGCACTCACAACATTTCACGCTGAGGTCCGGACTCAGAAAGGCGAACTGTACTCGAAGAAGTCTTTGTGTTTTTGTGTCTTTGCATGTTTGCTTGTTCGGTTACGGCTCGGGCATCATCAATATTTCGATCATGACCACCATCCCTTGGGCAGGCAATAAATCGTGATATTGCCCTCGCTCTTATGTGCTATTATTTAATTATTACTTGTAAATGGTAACATGTAAAGAAAAACGAGTGTCTTCAATAATCTACATTTGACATTTTTGAAAAATATGACAAAATTTTAGCTAATCACCATATTATTAATAATCGAAGCGACTACAATGAAAAATAACAAATTATGATCGCAAAACAATTCCTTTTTTTTGCCAGTCCTATATACAATTGTATATAAAGATAGTATTCGAGGTCACATAGAGAAAAACAAAATCTAATTTTAACGATGTTTTTGGACAACAATTTTAGTGTAGAGAAAATGTTGATGATCCATGATTTTTTGCAAATCTACGGGAACAGCGTATTAGATTGGTTTCATTCATTTCATACAATATAATATATCTTAGAAGTTTTATTTTATCTATGACTCGGAGTCTGAATTTTTCAAAGTGTCCAAAATTAATCATGAGGAGTAAACTTTAAGGTAAAAATATATTAATATATATGTACAAATTCAATCCAAATCATCTTAGTCGCTAGACTAAAGGAAGTCATACTTAGTAATCGATAACAAAATATTTACGTGTAAATATCTCATCAATTGCAAAAATGTAGTACCAATCCTAATTATGCCACCTACGTCAATCTATCTCGTAATATCAATCGATCTCACAACTTAACGTCTACATCATGATAGTTTTCCCCACACAGTTTCAAGACATGGTGAGTATGGCTGATTTGCCCCAAAACTGCTATTCCCACCACGTCAGTGTAAATTCTGAGTTTGCTTTTTTCGTAAACTCAAAAGGGTGATGTCTATTTCAGGGCTCCAAAAGAGAGCTAAGCCGAGCAAGTAAAAACCCTACATGAGCAAAATAAACATACGCCTGAGCAAGAAAACTCCCAACATGAGTTAACAAACACTTTCCAGAGCACGAAAAACAAAGTGTTGCATCGTAGGTATTTTCAAGATGGCTCCCGCCATGACAGGCTTAAATGAAAGCTCTAGCGAGTACAAATTTTGGTCGATTGTACCGTTGATGAGCATTGTTTGGGAAAAATAAAAACATCAGAGTATGCAGCAGTGTTCCAAGTGTCCGGGCACATAGTTCATTACATAATAGAAGCTCAAAATACAAAGATAACTTAAACACAAAATCGATCAACGGGTGAATAACTGCTACATCTTTACTTCACAGTATGCTGTAACTGTGGACGAGACACTGAAGCAATGCATGTGCATGTTTACAAGTATTTCTTGGGTCATTAACACTGCATAAAAACCCTATAATACTTACTGTATTAACATGGATTATTGCCTGTATTTTAGCTGAAGAGTGCATATACAGATGAATACAGTCAATAATCCATTTTTGTATTCAGCAAGCCTGTATTCATGTGGATTCATGCGAATTCACGTGTATTATAGTATAATACAGGCAACTCATTAATGTGAATTTATCTGAATTATTGGGTTTTCATGCAGTGTAACATACTGTGTCCTCCATATGTTAACTTACCTTGCCTAGCATGTAAGACACATATCTTGAAATGCAGTCTTACAAATATAAATGTCAATTTTGTGTCTTTCATCTTATCTATGTTTGTATGGTAGTTAGTTGTATAATGAATTATTAATCATGATAGGTTTTATGAGACTGATATGGCGAAGAATGGCAGAGACATTACTTAATATTGACAGGAGGTATTTTATTTAGCCTAGTTCTAGCAAGTTCCAACAACTCAGTCCACTGAACACCATCCCAAATTATGTATAAGAGACGACTTATTCTCTCTCATTCATGAATTAATACTGAACCTTTATGTGAACTATCAAAAATGTTATTACCTCTGTAGTTTAAAAGCTCCTAAACTTTTCCTTCATTTACAACAGCATGCAACTTTAGATACCTTGTTGCATATCGATGATCACGGGTGTACTAATTGTCAGACGAAGATTATGGCAATAAGAATGTCACTCTAAGTCCAGATGACACAATAATGGTGAGACTGGAACAGCCGATGAAGCAATTGGTACTGATGAAAACGAAGGGATTCTAACATTCCGGTAAACACAAACTTATGTCTAAAGTAAATAACAAAATTTGTAGATTGTTCTACATGTTTTAAATCAGAGCAAGATGACGCACCTGTTATTTTATAGATATAAAAGCAGAATAGTAGGCATGAAAGGAAATATACTGAGTTCAACCAATTTCTGCATTGAGGTACCACTTTTTATTTTTATCTGCATTATTCTACATGTAATAATTAGGTCATAAACGTGCATTTACTTTTCCTTTATTAGGTACAGCTGGCAGTAATACTTTTCTAAAAGAAGAACATTAATCTCATTAGAACTGAGAAGGTGTTATCAACAATTGTGTGATACATCAAATGACTTTGTATATGGGACAGTAGCTGTAACATTTGATGATTATCTGATGTTTACTCTCTGTATTAATTTCAGTATTTTATTCACCCTGTATAACACATTATTTCAAGCTTATCAGCATAGCGTTGGCAGGTGTAAAGATCATCTTTAATTGCTGAAATATGAATTTAGTCCAGACAAATTATTGGTAGATACTATCAGTGTGCACTGTTACACATTAAACACTGTTAAGAAGTTGAACAACGGTATTTAACATATTTAAGGGAGTTTAACAAGAAACGGGTGTAACTGCACAGAGCAAAAACATTGAAAGAATCTTCAAAGTTGCTTGTACTGTCCTTTTATTATTTAATGGAGAGGCTCTTTGTATAAAAAGGGGCTTTGTGTCCTGTATGGTAACGACCATTAGAATTGTTTTTGTATTTATCATTTTCACTTCATTTAACCATATGATTTTATTTACCTGACCACCATAGCCTGGTTCAATTAGTTTCTTGATAAATATCACTTCTTTAAATAAAGGAGTAAGTATATATATATATATATATATATATATATATATATATATATATTATATATATATATATATATATATATAGATATATATATATATATATTATATATATATATATATATATATATATATTATATATACTTACTCCAGTATCATCTTCGGATTTCATGACATTACCCGAGTTAAGCATTTTGCACTATTGCTCTCAACCTAGTACTGGATAACCCACCTGATACATTATTCAACTTGCTTACCCTGGACGTGAATCAGAGAATATGACCCTCTATTGATTGGATTTAGGATTATAGTGCAGGCAGGGGTTAAAATAATTGTTATCAGAGTTACACCTCACTGTTCAAATCATTACTGGTATGCACAATGAGTAGAAACACATTAATGTTGTTTGCTGCCATGGCTAGTCCTATTCATTCTACTCAGCATGCTTTCACTGGTATTAGGTTGTGCACTATTATACAAAATGCTTGACTCTATGTTTAACAAAAAAAGGACTAAGGACGTCCTTGATCAATGTGTTGCACACTGTCCGCACATGTGATTTTATTCTAAAGTTTTCATATATTACAAGTTATGCCATTTTTTGATCAATGTCTAAAACCTCTGTGGTGATACCCTGGTCTTCAATTACAAATATATCATACATGTAATTTGTAGAAAACAAAACAACACTGATTCATCTGAATTACTAATAAAATAAAATATGACAAGTTAAGGACTGTATCTTCTTACATTTAAAATGCATGTGGTATAGGTTAGCAACACTGGGCCATAATAGCTTTTTTGTTGGTACATCTATTCCCTGATTTGAATTTTTTCCAATTTTTTCCAAGTCTAATCAACAAATTAAACTTCCTTCGAGTTTGTGGTAATGTCAAACACCCTGTGTCAAAACTCATCCCCCCCTTGCTGCCCCATCCAAGTGAGACTTCCCTACTGGTTTGTGTCTTGCTCATCTTCTGTTGCTTTTTTTGTTTGTTTGTTTGTTTGTCTCAGAGAAGCGGTTCTGGAAAACAAACGAGAAGCTGTCATGAGTTATAAAATATTTTAATTTTGATGATATATGCCAAGTTTAGCTGTAGATTAGTGTAAAGTACTAACAGTACAAATTTGATTAGTTTCTGATAACAAGACAGTTACTTCAAAACTGCTAGCCATGGTGTGACCTGTGCTTCAATTTAAATTTGGAACCCTCTAGAAAATACAGGAGCACAGAGAGTAAAAGAGAAATGATGTCAAAGACAACGACAGGCTAATCAAGATCTGAACCTCTATACGGTATTTCATGAAAAGATAATCATTTAATTTTTATTTAAAAGTCGACAAGTTTGACTGTTCAAATAAATGGGCAGTGGAATTCACAATTTTCATTGCACGATAAGCTGACGGTCTCTGACCCGTAACTATTCGTAACATTTCTGGGTTGTTACCACCATTATCATAGTGATATTTTGCTCTAATATAGCTTACACCTACATATATATGCTGTATGAGAGACTGCAGCTGATATAGTTCTTACAATTGAATGGTTAAAGCTGGATAGTGCAATTGTCAGAGTTACATCATTTGCCTGGCACTTGAATATTTCTTACAACAATGAATGGTATTGTTGTGCCGCTTCAAATGTCTATTTTGTACTGTCGCGATATGGTTAGTTATATTGCTGTGTTCACTGCCTTTTAATGGCTCCCTAATTATCTGCTAAATGGAAAAGCTCACACAAACATGCACACAATGCATGACAAATAGTAAGCAGTGACATTTTGAAGACATTTTTTCAATAATCTTTATCTTGAATGAAACATAATGTATTTTAAATCATCTGAATGTATATTAGGGATACATCTGACTGCACATTATAAATTCAACTGTCTATATGCACATATTTCATTACATCTCAGATTCTCAAACTATTCAGCACTAAAACTCTAAGTAGGTAAATGAATGTAGCTGTCAATTACCCACACATTTGAGCTGCAGGCTGTACTAGAGAATAAATCCATCGTTTGTCTGCTACACATTGTACGAAAGAGTCATTGCAATGCTTCAGAGAATCGGTAGCTCCGTGTTCACAATGTAATGAATGTGTACACAGTCTATCGAAAACCAATTTAGCGATATTGTGTTGAAATTATCTTTGTAGTTTGTAGTTTGAGCTTCTGCTATGTAATGAGCTATGTTCATAGCCACTTGAAACACTACTGCATACTCTGATGCTTTTATTTTTTACAACTAATGCTTATAAACGGTACAATTTACCAAAATATGTACTCACCAGAGCTTTCAGTATAGGCTGTCACGGCAGCTGCCATCTTGAAAATACCCACGATGCAACACGTTTTTTGCTCATGTAGGGCGTTTCCCGTGCGCAGGCAAGTGTATTTTAGCTTATGTAGGGTGTTTTCTTGCTCTCGCAAGCGTTTATTTTGCTCAGTAGGGTGTCCACATGCTCGACTTAGCTATCTCTGCTGGGAGCCCTGTATTATATCAGGTTTTATAACCCCAAACCATGGGCAGTGAATTAGGATTACTCTTTGTAACGATTCCGAATAAAGCAAGAAAACTGTGTAAGTTTCACATGTTTCACAAATACAACACTAACGCTCATTAAACAGGGAAAATATGCAGACCTTCACTGTTAAGTTTAGTGTTCAAGGATATAACACAAATTAAACCTGGTTAATTTTTTTTAACAGACGTGTGCAGATTTTGAACGCTACATGTTCATCAGACATTATATTGAACACCATGGTGTTCCATATATAAACACACTTGCATATGAAATGTCTTCAAAAAATTGAACGCATTTACTCGCTCGAAGGGCTGTAACACTTTTTGAACGCATGGACGCCGTTCAACGATAAGTGCCTTAAAGGCTCGAACACATGACGCGCGCTTGTTGAACAACTTTAATTATTGGGGTTCAGGGAGTGTTCAAGCCTTGAAAAAAACATTACAGACCACTGATATTCAGTAAAATCATTTCATTCTAAAAATACACAAAACATTCGTAGAGTAAAATACAATACTTTAGTGTAAAATGGGCAAATAAACATTGACAATTTGTAAAGATTGTCAGAGGAAAATACCAACTGAGTTAGCATCCTCCTATTAAAAACATAAGCAATAAATAATTACCATAAACACTGTAGATCGTTTTAAAAAATATGAACAAAGTAATTACAAACCAGGTTATTCTTAAATATTGTGGATTTCGTTCTATGTTCATACTGGTTTCAAAAATATAAACAATCATCTAACAAAGCTAAAAATTTGGTGTACGTATTGTGTTTAAAAAAAGTATATGTATGAAATGCATATTACATTTTTGTAAGATAGTTTCTTAAAGACATTTCCTATTGTATCGGCAATTGTAAATGTTGAAGAAGAAAAAGTTGGTCAAGGCGTCTCTGGTGCGCATGGTACATAGTTGTCCACACTAAAGTAAACACAACATGTCAAGTTGTTAAAGTGTCACAGTAAGGCACCACACGTGCTTTACGTGAAAGTGGGAAAGTAGGTACTTGGCAGCGTAAAATCTCTTTCCTTTTCCAAAAAGTCCGTCATAAACAAAAAGGGTTTGTTTGTAATATATTTAAATAAAGTCTGAAAATAAATCGTGACACTTCAAAAATCTATTCCTACAGAAATTAAAGACATATTAATTACTTTTGACTTCGTTTCATTACTTCTGTTCTGCGTTTCAATAACAATTTGCTGTTGAACCTGGAAATTTTAGTCCTTACTGAAATTCACTTGTTAAAGGAAACTGCCGTCTGAAACCAATGGCAACTAACTGAATACTAGCCATTTCCTCACCAATGTAGGAATACAACAAGCAGCCTAGCGGTCTACAGAGCTTGTTAGATTACGGTATTGAGCACTGTTTTACACCGTGAAGATTTCCGAATTTCATAGGAGCTTGTTGGATTATATAGAGCATCTTTGACAACTCACTTAAGGATGGCCTGACGAAAATTGGAAAATAGCTACAAAAATACGCCATTGAAGAGTTCATCCTAATTTAAACATATCAAAAATAGTATCATCCCTCAGAACAAAACTATTTGACGGGTAATTTTTGAGATACATTTTTTACCAAATGGTAAAAATCGCTCCCAAAATAAAAAAATATATAGATTTCACCATGCCTTTAATATATCACATACTGGTAATCCCTAATGTCTTTAAAATGACTTAAATGTCTCTAAAAGTGTCAAAATTACAATTTTGAAAATTTCTGCATATTTTTGAACAATCTAAAAAAGGCTATCAGTAGAGATCGAAGTCCCAATACCAACCTGTTCAAGTAATAGTTCTGAAGAAGATTTTTTTTGACAAAAAATTACAAAAGTTGCCATAAAATCTAAAAAAATTAATATTTCATCACAAGTAGCACAAATTTGACTAAGGTCATTCTTGAAGATATGTTTACCAATTATTGAAGATTGTAGAAAAACAAGAGAGGAATATTTTTGCCGAAAATAGTAAAATTAGCCTCAAAAATATAAATTCACATATTTCATCTTTACTTGAACATATCTGAATAGGGTAATCCCTTGGGACCTGTAATCCATATATTAAAGGATTCGTACAGTCTGCTTTGAATAAAAACCTTGGGATGTACAATTTTTAGGACAATGCTGCACACCGATCTATTTAGCTGACAGCTAAAAACCAGTTGCTAAGAACAACAGACGTGTTGAGCTACATACAAAACAATCTTAGCTTTGGTAAAAGGATATGATCGACTAAATGTTAACGAGGCGTAAGCTTTCAAAGACGTGAAGTCTCCTTCATCATGTGCGAGGGGGAATGAAGAATTGAAGAAGAAAGTGACAGAAGATTCAGAACGAAGCTTTCAGAAAGTTAAGTAATTCATAGTGGGCATTTTTAACTCTGAATTATCTGTCGCTTTCAGCTTTATTTTTCATTCCACTCTTGCATCTGATAAGGGAGACTACACGTCTGTGGAAGCTTATTCTCTGCCAACATTGAGTTGACCATATCATGCTATCAATATTTTGATTAGTTCAGAACAAAAATAAGAAACTTATCAAAATTTAGTTACTGACCCTTGAAAGTTTAAATCTACATTAGAGATGAACTGAGGTTCTCAAGCTTGTTTTCAGACAGCTACACTGTAAAAATAGCGGACGCTAGACGCGTCTTTACGCGTTCAAAATGTACGTGTCGGTGTTCAAATTTGAACGGCTAGTGTTCATATTGTTAACACTAGTGTTCATATTATTAAAAATGATGTTCTAAACCTGAACACGTAGTGTTAACAACCATCTCCTTCAAGTGTTCAAAAACTGAGCATCACAGAAATTTTACAATACTGTGAAACAATTAACAATCTTTTGTTTATTTTACTTTACAATGGCTATATTAAATTTACTATTGCCTCGCTGTCCGGCAAACGTACACGGACTTTGGTGTAACGAATTTCCCACTAAGTGAAAAATATTTCCGGTCTACAATTGCTGAAAGCATGTTATTTTCTAAAAGAGAAAGTATAAAAAATAATTTTACACGTTTATTACGTGTTGATATTTTGAAAATTTGAAAAGAAAATCAGAAAATCACAATGAACGTTTTGATTTTAACATCGGCATGCAAGAGGAGTTCTATTTCTAAACACTCGGTGTTCAAGTTTGGTGCTTTTTCCCATCCCATGATGCATCAAAACGGAAGTTGCGACATTTTTCTTCTAAGCGCACCCTGAAGCAGTGAAGTCGTGATCGTGCGGGAGCAAGACCTGAAAGGGTAAGTTTTCTCTCCAAAATAGTAACAGGTATTAGATTTTGAAGCATCTGTATTAATATCCTTCGAAATTAATCGTATTGTACTTTGAAATAGCTTAACTACGCGAAGAAACCTTTTTTCTTTCAGTGGCTAGTATACCAACAACAAGCTGTGAATACGCGGTGGTACTTTTGGCCATGGCATATCGATCGATCTCACTCGGGTCAAGGGTCATCGCAACCGTGACAACTGTAGCGATAACCCTTGACCTGAGCGCGATCGATACGCCTTGCATAGTACCGCTGCGTAATCACAGCTGACACATGTCTTTCAGTAGAGACAATCGTATGTAAAAAATCAATTGAACATTTTAGAGTATACAATGTATTGTTTCAGCATATGAGAGTTTGGCTTTTTTATTTTAATCAGTTGATGGCAAGAAGAAGCCAATATTTTGTAAGTATTGAAAAGAGGCACTGTATATATGAAAGTATCCCCTTTTCCTTAACCTAATCAGCCACTTGTCTTTCATTTAAAGTCTCATCTCGCCATATTACCTATTGTTGCATTATTTTCAGGATGTAAAACGTTGAATTTAACTGAAAAATCGAAGAGTTGTTACAGAAGCTGGTGGTACAGATAATGAAGAAGATGAGTGTAAAGGTAGCTGTGTTGAAACAAGCTTGATAACCTCAGTTCATCTCTAATGTAGATTGAAACTTCCAAGGGTCAGTAACTGAATTTTGATAAGTTTCTGTATTTTTTTCTGAATTAATCTAAGCTTTGGTAGCACGCTATGATCAACTAAATGTTGCCGGAGAATAAGCTTTCACAGACGTGTAGTCTCCTTTATCAGATGCAAGGGTGGAATGAAAATTAAAGCAGAAAGCGACGGAAAATTCAGAATAAACTGTCCACTCTGAATTACTGAATTTTCTGAAATGTTCACTCTGAATTTTCTGTCACTTTCTGCTTCAATTTTTCATTTCTCCTTGCATCTGATAAAGCAGACTTCACGTCTTTGGAAGCTTATGCCCCTATACAATTTGGTTGATCATAGCATGCTACCAAAGCTCAGAGAACTTTGTATTGTAACTCAACAGTCTCTTGTTCTTAGCAACTGGTTTATTTTTATTTTTATTTTATTTATTTATTCTTTAATTCGAGAACGTACTCTTAAAACCAGAGGAAAACACAAAAAAACTTACTCTACAAGAAAATAAAATAAAACTAGACATACTCTTCACTTGGAACAAAAGTACATAAAGTTTAAAAACATTCTGAAAAAATCTTGCGCCAAAAGATGCTGTGTCGAATTATATCAAAAGATAAAGCTGCTGCGATGAGATGATTTTCGCTTCCATCAAACGAACGTAAAAATTAGAACGAGCCATCCGTTGTTTACTTTGAAATGTCATGTTGCAATGACTGACAAAAGTTTCTGAAATACTCAATCGGTGTTTAATACCCAACAATATTCTAAAAGCGTTATTATATGCAACTTTGACATCATTGATACATTTCTCAGTGTAAATACTCCAAAGATGGGAACAATACAGAGCAGAACAATATGCCTTAAAAAGACATATTTTAACTGAAGAAGAACATTTATAGAAAGTCCTAATCAAAGAGTTGGCACTTGCATAGAAATTTCTCATCTGTCGCTTAATATCATCAACATCATTTCCTAAATTATTTAACATAACCCAAGGTACAAATGTTTCTTTACAAAAGTAAGTACTGAGCCATTTAAATACACATGAGGAATTCGAGTGATTCCGCATTGCTTTGGCATTACAAATATACACTTTGACTTATTTGCATTGAAGACAATATCATGTGAAGATGCATAATAACTACAAGTTTTTAAAAGTCTATTCAGACCTTTAACAGAGGGACATATAAGGACTATATCGTCAGCGTACATCAAATGGTTGAGACAATGTCCCGCAATGTGACAACCTATTTTAGTTTTACATAGCAAGTTGCTTAAGTTATCCATGTATATATTAAATAAACGAGGGGATAATACACCTCCTTGTTTAACACCATTGTAAACATGAAAATCTTCAGAAATGACAGAGCCCCATCTGACACGAAATTCTTGGTTTCGGTACCAACATATTAAGATTCTAACAATATACACAGGAACATTCCTGTCAAGTAACTTACGAAACAGAGTCCAATGATTGACTCTGTCAAACGCCTTTGTGGCATCTAAAAAGCACAAGAAAACTGGACTGTTATAACGTTTGTAAAAGTCTATGGTCTCTTTCAGAAGAAAAACACACATGTCTGTAGAATGGTGGGTCTTAAAACCAAATTGATGATCACTAGTATCAAGATATGTTTCACATCTGTGAAGTAACAAAAATTCATAAAGCTTAGAAATTGCAGTAGCAATAGCAATTGGGCGATAATTGCCAGTCAATGTAACATCGCCAGTTTTATCCTTGACAATGGGAATTAAGATTGTATCTAACATGCGAGATGGCAAATAACCATGAATATGAACACTTGTAAATAAAATTGACAGCAACAGTGAAGACGTCTGTCGGCATTTTTCAAATGCTCAGCAGAAATACCATCGGGCCCTACTGCTTTTCCACAAGCTAGATTACTGACACACGTAACAATCTCGTCTGTCCTAACAATCATGTCATTGTTAATATCAACAACTCCTAAAATACCATTCATAACATAGGATTCACTACCTTTGTCGGTGACAGATGACATTAGGCCTGCAAAATGGTCGCGCCACATTTTAGCGATATTATGTGGCCATAACATCCACCAACACATGAAGACAGAGGAGCAGATTTCTTATTACTACTTACTCCTCTCCAAAACACTGCATGAAAACGCAATAATACAGATAAATTCACATTAATGAGTCGACTGTATTATTGAATAATACATGTGAATTCACATGAATCCACGTGAATACAGGCTTGCTGAATACAAGCCATGGATTATTGACTGTATTCATCTGTATATGCACTCTTCAGCTAAAATACAGGCAATAATCCATGCAAATACAGTAAGTATTATTGGGTTTTCATGCAGTGAAACTGCTTTGTATTTCTATTTGAAAGGTGCTCAGCAAGGGCATCAGCTTATAGCTTTGCTGTCCGCTAAATAGGTGGATGAGTAGCATCGTCATCAAATCTGTACATCCCAAGGTTTTTTCTGCAAAACAGCCTGTATGAATCCTTTAATATTTGGATTACAGGTCCCCAGGGATTACCCTAATTACATATGTTCAAATTATGATGAACTATGCAAATTTATATTTTTGAGGCTAGTTTTGCTATTTTTGCCAAACATCTTCTTCTGTTTTACTGACGTCTTCAATATTTGGTAAACATGTCCTTAAGAATGACCCCGGTCAAATATGTGCTAGCTGTGATGAAATATTCAATTGTTTATATTTCATGGCAATTTTCGTCATTTTTGGTCAAAAAATCATTAAAAAATCTTCTTCAAAACTGCTAATTGAACAGCTTGATATTTAGGACATAGATCTTTACTGATAGCCTTTTTCAAATTGTTCAAATTATGCAGCAATTTTGAACTTTGTATTTTTTAGACATTAAAGACATTTCAGACATCTTTAAGATATGAGGGATTACCAGAATGTGATATATTCACATTATGATGAAATCTACATTTTTTTATTTAAGGGTGATTTCACCACTTTTGGTAAAAACATTTGTATAAAAATTAATAGCAATGTACACCATAATTCGAAAGGTCTTTACGAATATGTTTTTAATTTCTGAGAAGTAGATTTTTGAAATGTCACCGATTTATTTCATTGCTTATTTAAAGATATTACAAACAAACAAAGCTTTTTGTTCATGAAGGACTTTATTGGACAAGAAAATAGGTTTTACCCTGCCAAGGACCAACTTCCCAACTTTCTGCATGTGTGGCCTCACTGTGACACTTTGACAACTTGACATGTTGTGTTTACTTTAATGTGGACAACTATATACCATGTGCACTAGAGAAGCCTTGACTAACTTTTTTTCTTCAAAATTTACAATTGTCTATACAATAGGAAATGTCTTTAAGAAACCATCTTAAAACAATGAAGTATGCATTCCATACATATACGTGTTTTCAACACAATAAGTAAGCCAAATTTTGAGCTTTTTCAGATGATTTTTTGTACATTTTAAACAAGTATGAACCTTAAAACGTAATCCACAATATTTAAGTAAAACCTGTTTTGTCATTACTTTGTTCATATTTTTTATGTTTTTGATAGAAGGGTTTAACACCGTTGGTTTTTTCCTCTGACAAACTTTACATACAAATTGGCAATGTTTATTTGCCTATTTTACAGTAAATTATTGTATTTTACTCTAGAAATGCTTTGTGTATTTTTAGAATAAAATAATTTTACTGAATATCAGTGGTCTGTAATGTTAATTCAAGGCTTGAACACCCCCCTGAACGCCCAAAATTAACGGTGTTCAACAAGCGCGCATCATGTGTTCTAGCCTTTAACACACATCGTTGAACGGCGTCCATGCGTTCAAAAAGTGTTACAGCCCTTTGAACGCGTAAATGCGTTCAATTTTTTGAACACATTTCATGTGCAACGTGTGTTCAGATATGGAACACCATGATGTTCAATATAATGTCTGATGAACACGTAGCGTTCAAAATCTGCACACGTGTGTTCAAAAATTGAACGTTGGTTGAACACGTAGTGTTAACTTTCGCGAACGTCTAGACGCGTTCAAAAGTGTTACAAAAAGGCTTTTAATTGGTGTTCTATCATTTAACACTCCATTTTTCAGTGTACCCATACACTCATCTTCTTCAATATTTGTAGCACAAGCTTCTGTAACAAATCTTCGATTTCCAGTTAAATCCAACTTTTTACATCCTGAAAATAATGCAACAATAGGTAATATGGCGAGACGAGTCTTTAAATGAAAGACAAGGGGCTGATTAGCTTAAGGAAAAGGAGAGACTTTCATATACAGTGCCTCTTTTCAATACTGTTACAAAATATTTGCTTCTTCTTGTAATCAACTGATTAAAATAAAAAAAGTTTCATATGATGAAACAATACATTGGCTACTCTACGATGTTTAATTGATGTTTTACATGCGATTTTCTCTACTAAAAGACATGTGTTAGCGTGGTCACGCAGCGGTACTACGCAAGGCGTATCGATTGCGCTCAGGTCAAGGTAATTGCTAAAATTGTATTGCGATGACCCTTTACCCGAGTGAGATCGATTGATTGGCCATGGCCAAAAGTACCACTGCGTATTCACAGCTAGTTGTTGGTATACCACCACTGAAAGAAAAAAGGTTTTTTCACGTAGTTAAGCTACTTCAAAGTAAAAAACAATGAAATTCGAAGGATATACATACAGATGCTTCAAAATCTTAAACCTTTTACTATTTAGGAGAGAAAACTTACCAATTTTGGTCTTGTTTCCTCACGATCACGACTTCAGGGTGCACTGACAAGAAAAATGTCGCAACTTACGTTTTTATGCATCGTGGGATAGGAAAAGGCACCAAACTTGAACACCAAGTGTAAAGAAGTAGAACCCCTCTTGAAAAGTAGCGCGCAAACAAATCCTTTCAGACTCAAAATGACTTGTCTGCGACTACTGTGCGATTGTCATCTATGAATGATATTCCGTAATGCGTTCCTCCATAAATAAGACGAAGCTAATATCCGATCTAATCATCACGTGGTTTATTCGAATATAAGCAAGTCTTCCAGAGAACGTATAAGATCGTAATGGAACGATTAATTGAAATATATCAGAAAAATACAGAAACAATAAGAACTCACCTAAAATTCATACTCTGTAATGACCCAGGGGTCAAAGGTCAAATCAGTGGGTCAAGTCATAGGACCTGCCTCATTAAACGCGCCTCTAACGGTGACTGAACGCCTACCTTTGTTTACAAGATCTCATTTGCATAAGCAGCTTTGACTTACAAAGCATGAATAATTAAATGCTTTGCAACAGTTATAACTAAATCAAAGTTTCACGAAAATACAATCACTAAAGCAACTTAACTAATAAGTCTTAGATTAAACATGAATTAACTCAATCAATGTCCGTACGGGTGTTCTTCGTCCTTGGTCATTGTCCGTATAGATTGCCCTGCAGGGGCTACGCCCTTGTGTGCACATGGCCAATAGAAATCCGTGGAAAACTCATCTAGCTTATAACTCAATATACAATGAGATAGAAACTCACCAGATATTTTGTGGGTTCATAGACAACTGTAGCACTGAACAGGCTGAAATCTGTTCCGCAAAAACGTCTTTACATGCAATTCTGGCTAGGAAAAATGTGCTTCGATCTCCTTGACTTAAACCTTTCAAGGCGGCATTTCCCACACTAATGGCTGTTAGGTCACGTACTGTCGTTCTATGCATTGCGTTGTGTAACAGAAAGGTAAACACTGATTATCAATGAACTCAGTCTTCAAAACATGTCATAGGTCAACACACTCTACACTGATATCAACTGGAATCTGTAATCTCTTACTCAAAATAGTGAACAGAGAATTTTGGCCATAACAATCCGGTTCCCTAATTGTGTAGATGGTTTTTCGAACAATTATAAATTCAGTATGTCTAAAATGCCAAAATTCAACTCTAACTAAATAAATGCGAATAATATACTGTTTATAAATTGCTAATAAAGAAGGTTAAATCTCTTAACTGTTGTTGTGTCCTTCAGATGAATCGTCGATGACATCGGCCTCCAGGATCACACACAGTAGATCCACTAGGCGCTGTAGAGTAGTTGTTGTTGTCTTGACTTCTGCAAACCTGACAAGTCCCTTCTTTTCGTGCACGCCATTGTTAAAATTAAAACTTTCATGGTGGTTTTCTGATTTTCTTTTCAAATTTTCAAAATTTAAACAGATAATAAATCTTAAAATTATTTGCATACTTCCTTTTTTTAGAAAAAAAACATGCTTTCAGCAATTGTAGACCGGAAATATTTTTCTTTTAGTGGGCAATTCGTTACATCAAAATCCGTGTACGCTTGCCGGACAGCGATGCAGTAGTAAATTTAATATAGCCAATGTAAAGTAAAAAATACAAAAGATTGTTAATTATTTCAGAGTATTGTCAAATTTCTGTGATGCTGAGTTTTTGAACACTTGAAGGAGATTGTTGTTAACACTACGTGTTCAGGTTTATAACATCATTGTTAATAATATGAACACTAGTGTTAACAATATGAACACTAGCCATTCAAATTTGAACACCGACATGTACTTTTGAACGCTTAAAGACACGTCTAGCGTCCGCTATTTTAAAGTGTAGATAACCACACTGTAAAGTTAAGTGTTCAATGATAGGACACCAATTAAACACCTTTTTGTAACACTATTTGGACGCGTCTAGACGTTCACAAATTTAACACTACGTGTTCAACCAACGTTCATTTTTGAAGTAATTTTTGAAGTAATTAGTCAAACTCTCCGTAAAAGACGACAAAATGCATCAATCGTGTAAAAGGTCACATGTTTCCTTTGTATTTAAAAAAGTATGCTGGAGACATTGCTCAATATGTTAAGTGCTCAAACATCATACCAGCAAAACACCAAAAGCAGTAAATTTGAACTCAATTTTAAATTAGTATATGAATATTGATACAAATGTATTGCCTACCGACAGATATAAAATTTCTGCAGACAGTATGTCATCATTTGTTGTTTTTAATGTCTCAAAATTCGAGCAAGAATGCGCTTTTACCTTACCATGAAATGATAGCACACATAGACCTACTTAAAATATCTGCACTAATGATAAACTTAAAGGGATAGTAGCTGTAACTTTTGAGAATATTTTCACTATTTTTGTTGCACGTCGCGAACTATTCACATGATAAGCATAGTGTATCATGAACAATCACCTACTAATTGACCTCAGTACGTAATGTTTATCAATTCCTCGTGATAAAGAATGTTGACGAAGTGAATTTCTTGACGGAGAGAAATTCAACGGTGTTGACACACGGAATGCAACGTAGTCGACTTTGTACACATGTGCAAGAGCAGTACCGCACAGTTTAACTCTGGTTTGCCTCCACACCACAACGCAAGCAACCAGTGGGGTCGACCGAACAATGTATCTGCCATTCACATTGACAGCTGCAGCTGGGAATATTTTATTTTTATTTTATTTTTTTATTAATTCTTTATTTCTGACAATGAGCATGTCCATATATATAAATGGTTACAGGATTGGGAGAAAAGAATGATACAAAGAGGTTTCATCGAGAAATATTCATTTATTGGTTAGACCATGAAGACATATTTCTTTACAAAGATTAGAAGACTGAATTTATCCATCTTCTCCTCAAGTCAGAAGTGAAGTACACAAGTAGTAAGGAAATGTTCCTTTCTATGATAATAAGAATACAATCTACAGGGAATGAAGGGAAAATTCCCCATCCAGTAGCTAAGTGACCCTGACCTATATATAACTCACGTACGCGCGACAGCTGGCACATAATGACGATGAGTAATATACAGCAGATAGTGCATTGACCTGAACTCAGTGGGAAATTCCCTGCTGAGTCAGGTCCTGAATGAGACTTGCGCAATACAGTAGCTATGACTCACTGGGTAATCCACTATCAGAACATCTGTCGGAAC
The DNA here is from genome assembly GCF_041260155.1 of Ptychodera flava. NCBI lineage: Eukaryota > Metazoa > Hemichordata > Enteropneusta > Ptychoderidae > Ptychodera > Ptychodera flava. The sequence goes on from NC_091930.1 coordinate 28,204,830, forward strand.
AGCATTCTATTATCGGATCATTTGTTAGATAGATTCTGACTGAGATGTACCGGAGCGAGTCTGCTCTTACAAAGGCAACAGGGCCCGTTCCGGAGGTGATTCTCGTCTTCTGGATGTAAGTATGAATTTTATCAATATCTGTCGGCTGGTCCCTTTTCACTATGTTTCTCATTTTTCCTACGGAACAATATTAACACCTATGTTACCTATCGGAATGAGATTTTCAACCCCTACCGGAACCATAGGGATGTTGCGCAATACCTTTCCAATAGGGACTTTCCAGTAGGACTTTCGCAATACCGTTCCGGTAGGCTTCGAACGTTGCTTAGCAGCCTGTGATGTCATGACAGAGGTCTGTCATTCTACAGTTTTCATGAAAATTTTCTACAGAATTTTTTCTGAACTCGAGAGTTAACTAACTTTCATATCCATTTAATCCATAATGCCGCATGTATCTTTCTAGCGGCGGACTAAATCCTTCTTGTTTTTGTATTTCTAGTGCCTGATGAAATATGTCCTGAATAAGTTCTGAGGCCTCTTTTGTTGCGCCTTTTTCTTGTATTTGTGTAAGCAGCTGTTTATATTGAACGTAACAATGTTCATATTTCTCTCTTCTTTTTGATACTCCTGTTTTTCCTTGTATTACATCAATAATAACACCTGGTATAGGAGTTAAAGCTAAAAGAACTGGAACTGTCGGAATTGTTGCTATTACAGCTGAACTTACAGGAATTCCCTTAGTCACATTAAGAGCCATATCAATTCGACCCATTAATTTATAACTGCGGCGATATGCAGCGCTAGTTCTTTCGATATAGTCGGCCAATTGTTCAACGCTTTCAACAACTGAGACGTGCATTTTTTTTTACTGTATATGTAAGGGATGATAAAAAATAATTGTAGTAATATAGAGAGACAATATGGCAGAAGGAGGAGAAGATATACCACTCCAGGATTTCGATGATGCAAATTTGAATGATGATGATGATGCTACTGCTGAAACATTCTTTATAGACGATGATAATGCCCTTGCAGAAGCCGATCCTTTTCTGGCTAGTCCGTATGTGGATGTACGACTAAACATAGAGTAGAAATTACAAAGCAAATGGCTGAACAATTCTTAAATGAGAATAAAATTGAAAATCCGACAGCACGAAGCGAATTAATTTCGAATGCTAAGATTAGGAATGTAAGGCTGTATTATAAAAGTCTCAGGCTATCAAAACTTTCAGGACGTGGATTTAGATCGCTCAAGACAGTAAAAAGAGAAGGGGGAGGATATGAATTTGTAACTAAAGTATACAAATGGAGTGGAGTCGAATATCACTCTAGCGCAGAGCCCGAATTTGTGAGTTCAACATTGTATTCTGAAGATGTGAAAAACGATAAAATACCGGCTGAGAAGATGACACCAGAAGACATGGGTATATACAAAGATGAACTTACATTCTTACGGCAAGATGCTTCTGGTAATGCAGATAAAATACAAGCTTTTGAAAATAAAATCGATGAATGGAATAATCTAAACCCCGAATATAGAGCTATTAATGATGAATTAAGGATTGCGAATATGCGTCTTGACGAGCTTAACAATGAAAAAGATAAAATAAGGCTAGAGAAAAGAGACGTTGAAAAACAGTTAAAGGAAATCCTGTAGAACACACCCAAGGAAAAGAAAAAGCCGAGAAACTACTAGCTGAACTCATAACAAGAGAAGCTAAAATTGTTTATCGAATTGAATACAAACATGAAAGATCAGTGAGGCACGTGAAAGTCTGGCTACGACTAGGTCTCTTTGTGATGTAATTTCCGATCCAGAATTGTCACTCAGGCTGAAGCTGACAGAGTTATTTAAACGAAATGGTATTACAATCGCTGCAATACTGACTGCCCTTGGAATGACAATATCAACAATTGCCCTAGCTGTGACTAAAGGAGGACGAGGAGGATCAGCAGGAACTGGAGCAAACACAGGGGGTTCAGGTCCGCCCAAAGTATATACAAAAGCGAAAGAAATTGTAAAGCAATTTGGCGAATGGTTAAAAACATTGGCCGCAAAAAGTGCTGCTGCAATACCAGGTTTAATCGGCTCCCTTGTTAGTTTTCTATTAAAAACAGCAGGATCGGTTGTCGGATTTGTTGGAGAACAGCTTTGGATATTTTTAACAGGTTTAACATTAGTCATAATAAATAAAATTATGTATTAATATATGACCCTACGGAATCGACATGTTTGGTGAAAAGAATATTGCAAAGTTTCTTACTTAAAATAAAGACCTGTTTGGTTTGTCTGTTGAATTGGAATGGTGTAAATCGACATATCCTTCGAGCAAATCCAGGTGTCCGACTCAAAGATGATAATCTATATCATAACATATTAGCTTTCGTGAAGGAATGTCAAAAGACTAACTTCTTTAAGCGACTAGAATTCATAAACGTCTTTCAGGAAATTGACAATGATGAAATGGAAGTCCAACATTTACAAGAATATTGGGTTCTTCGATTGATTCGCGACACAGGTAATCGATTTATATTTCAGGCAGATGGTAATATTTATGTGAAGATGTGATTTATTTTTTCTTTTTAACTGGAATGTTTTTCTTCATAGTTACTATATACATTATACGAAAAATAGAGTATGATAGAACATTATTACCGAATTTCAGCGACCGAAAACCGCGGGAACAAAGGCAGAAAGGACTCATCATGTGGTTGCTCATAATCCAAGTGAGGCAGATCCAGACCTAACACTTATTATACGATGTCCAAAGTTAGAAAGCGGAGTAGTATTAGTTCCAGATACTTTCGACCTGGTTTTTGATCTCGAAGTAATGGGTCATGAAGATAACCGAGTAGTACAAAATGTTGCAAAAAATATAATCGAGCGTATGGTTCTCACATTTGAGGGGCAGGCACTTTTCAATTTGAATAAATATAATCTTATTGAATGTTATCGTGATCTCTTCAAACATAAAAAGGAGAGAACGAACATGACACTGTACGGAATTCAGAACAAAAATCTAAGAAAATTGAGAAGTGGCGCGGCCGATGCAAATGCCGACGTCGTTGACGATAATTTACTTTTTGACCACATATAAAACAAAATATGCTATTCGTCTGTCTCATCTCCTCATAACAGGTCATGGGGTTGCGTATCCATCAGCGTAAGGGAGTCATATCGAATGGGAAATTACGTTGGCACCCGCCTCCCAATTACTTGCAAGAAATCATGTTCTTACACCCAATTATAAATTAAAAAACATTGAAATGGAATACGAAAAATTTCTGATCCTGTACTCGCGAGAGAAACTGCTGGTTATTACAACAGTGGGAAAAGTTACCTTTACGAGCATATACATTATTTTAGAACAATCCCATTCAAAGAATCAACAACAGTTATCAATGAAATATAAATGTACCACAACATAGCATGAGAGGTATCGTGATACTCTTCACTAAAATCAGAATCAGTCATTTCTTAATAGTGAATTTTTCTTTAATCCATCCATTGAATCTGTGTCTGTAATGATTGAGGGCATTGCAAATAAAATATATGCTCAGAAGATGTTACCAAGACAATTTTGGAAAGAAACACGACGGTATTTTGCTGAAGATAAAGATTGGTGTGAAATTGATATAGATGAAGTCGATTATTTGAAGGACAAATTCTGTCTGTTTATCGATCTGCGTAGCTTTAAAGATATTGAATTTCATGGAAATGGTCTAAGAGTAATGAACACAAAAGATGGTATACAACTTGAAATCCTAAAAATGGATACTTCAGTAAAATGTGGCGACGACGCTCGCGATGATAATATATTTGCCCACGTTTATGTTATAAGCGATGCCCAGGTCTCTGTTGAAAATAGTAGATTAAAGTCTTTACTATTTTAACTCCGTTTCTATTCTGAAGGGGAGGTCTGTCCTATCGGCCATGTTTCTGCCAGCCATTCGCCCGTGTCTGGATTATATAACTGCACACGCTTGATATCATTTGGCGCCATCATGATTTTACTACGCTTTTCACTACAGATTTCTCTGGTTTTTTTTCCGTACAAACTGTACAAATTGTGCCCGCTCGGTCTCCTTCCCAGTTTCAAACAGATCCTTATAGTCTTCAAAGTTCAAATGTTTTCTAACACAAACATCTTTTATACCTTTATTTTTTTTTCGTCTCCGAAGTTGGAGTTCAAAAGCATACACTTTCGAGTGTATGCCGACAAAATCAAGAATAGGTTCACCATTCAACTCATCTTTAAATTTACCTATCACCTTTTTATTAATCTTTGGAAAATTGGGGGCGGAGCTCATCCCACTAGTATCATATATAGACTTTTCACCATTCTGTTCTACATCTTCTCGGACTATATCATTGAAAGTTGTGTCTGCAGAAGAAAGAGGTACACTGTAAATAAAACTATCAGTATCTATGTAGGCTAATCGTATTCCAGGGAACTGCTTTCGAAAGTAATTGTAGTGCATATCATACATAAGCAGCTTAGAAAGTTCAAGCACTGCCGCGCCAATGAAAACTGGCTTTTTATATTCATATTTATCCCTTTTCAGTTCCAGTAGGGCACTGTCGCAGGAATCGCCATCCTCTTCGGAAGTTATGAGAGTTATATGTTTCATCTTTGGATTATACTTATGAATCTTTTTACGGCCACTACTATCCGCACCCTATTGGAACGGTTCCAGCCCGAAACAAATTTAAAGTCTCTGTACTTTCGAACGTCTTCTATTGTCTTGCCGAACATTGCATTATTCTAAGCTTATAGAAATTCTTTTCAAAATCTGTCTTTCCGTTTGCCCTCATTTTAGTGTTAAAGTTAATATATTCGGCGAGACACGGAGCCTCTTAAAAGGCAAGCGCCCGATGAATTTTTTCAGTCGCATTCCCATCCGAAGATAGAATTCAAGCAACTTATAATGTAAGACGTATCTCTCTCTGTCCATAAGACTTGTAATCAGTCGACTCCCTCCGGCGGTAGCTCCCTGCCTCGGAAATTCGTAGTGATGCGGCGCAAGTGGTAGATCTGAATGTTCTTCATGTAATTCGGCGCGGATATTCTAAGTCTACTTCTAGAAAACTTGGCGGAAATCTAGCGCCCGGTCTCCAATCCAAGCCTGCTCCACCATTCTGAGCAGACCATTCTAACAATTCTTCCATCGTCATCCAATGAAGTCCGCCCACTGGCATTGCCTGACTCATTGCCCATCCGTAAAGATTATTAGCATCGGATATTTTATTTTGGTTAACGGTTTCTCTGGATCGTAATTTGCGCCGGCGTAAGCTGGATGATTTGTCTGTAAATATGAATATTACACTGGCTGATACCACCTCTAATTCCCCTCTGAATGAAATTCATCGGCTCAGCATCTTGAATGAGTTTAAATTTATTACCTGTGTAAAGTAACATAACATCCCATGTCAAGCCAGGCGCTGACATATAGTGGGCTGGATCCAGCTTATATGCTTCTAAACATGTGTCACGGAAATTTTCGAATATATTTGCAAGAAGGAGAAAGTCTGTCTCACAATAGAATTCCATATAATCACGAATCGTCTTACTTTCACCTTCGTCCCATACTCGCAAAGCATGTTCGTGATCAGACTCAGAAATCCCCTCTTCCGTTAATTCGCTATAAAATGCTCTCCGGGAGCTGGTCCTTTTCCAATCGCTCGGGAGAATCTTAATATTCATACGGGAAGAAACCTTTTGCCCGCTGAATGTCCGGGTACGAAAGTGGTACTGCCATCCATCCATTCTCTGGCACAGTCTTTGCCAACTTCGCGAGCGACCCAGACATCAACTGAGCACTGTCCATAAACTTTATAGAAAAGAAACGTTTCTTTGTCTCCCTCTCCCAATCGACAACAAGTGAGGCACTTAAAATAAATGTTTTCATAAGACACATAATTCCACCATTACCCGTCTTAGCTATGATTTTTGGTTCTGGTTCCGCCTTATCCCCGATTTCATGTTTTTTTGTAAAATAAAAGAACCATCGTATCCCTTGAGGTTGTGAAAGTAGATTGGAATGGTTCTCGACGGGCGGCACTTTTCACAATAAAAAGTCGTAGGATCCTTCACTATTCGGTATCCGGCTTCATCTCTACATGCAATACAGTCTGGATCATTGTAATTAGATCTATCTTTCATCGTTTTTATTTTCTAATAATACGATTTCGAATAATTCTCAGCCCTTTTCTTCATATCCTTTAGAAATTCTGTAACACAGGAGAGGCCCGTGAATGTTCTTTTACTATAAACTTTCGGCTTCCCTTCGGAACGGCCTGGCCCCCAGCGTTCAATCATAACATACAAAATACAAATTGGAATGTGTCGGCCGGTGTCCCGCTCAATAATTGCCTCAGTATCTGCATACACGACGTAGGGACAGGGCACCTTCTTCTTATGTCCTTCAAATTGACATACTTCCTTAGGAAAAACTGGCTGAGCCGTGTCTGTCCCACAGTATACCTGATGTATTTCTAATTCTTCTGTTGACGCAAAACCTCGCTTACAAACCATACAAATACACTTCTGCCTGTGCTTATTCTTACGATTACTGTTAGAATTAAGAAGGCGATTTAACGCAGTAATTGGTACATAGTGGCACCTTTGGGACGCGTCTTCGCCAACTATCAGTAAGATATTTGCTATTTGATTCCTATCACCTTTGGAACGGGCTCCGTTAGGGCCTTGGGCTCTGCTACTATATAACACAGTTATGCCGGACGGATCGGGATCATTCTCGTAGATCTGAAATACTTGAAGTCTAACGTCCGGATTTTGCTGCTCGAAGCGCTTGAATACAGTCTCATCGGCGGGCGTAGGAAATGGTATTCCATCAAAACAGTAGTCGGCCATAAATTTGTCATACGTATTCCATTTTTTTCTAGTCTGACCACATTTCTTTTTGCGAAACTGGGGGTCGCCCAACTTTATACTTGAAACGACGGCATACTGAAAACAATTCTCGCTGCCGAAAGGAAGAATAAGATCGCTCACACAATGCTTATTTTTTAACCATCCTGGAAGTTGGACTCGTTCCATTCCCGTAGGGGCGCCGGCCCCGAGTAAAACTTCTACTAGAATTACTTCAAAATTAAGTATCTCCTCGAGAACGAGACCAGAACCCTCAACATTGCTAATTGTATCAAGCATATGGTCGTAGCGATCTATTAATTGTTGTTTTATTTCCGATTCCGATCCTCTTACATCTTTTGTGTATGTATCTTTTAATTTAACAGGCAATGTACGAATTTGTGTATTACCGTTTTTCGGATCCAATAATTTGACTTCCATTTCTGCATAAACAGAGTACATCTTTCTTTCTTTGGTCATACCTTCGATATCCACCAGCGTTTCAATATCCACGACTCGCTTGACTTCAGGAAATTCTTTTCGTAAAACTGCTCCCTTGAATGCTGTACGTAATCGACGGGCCATAATAATCTTTATAATATATACTATCCTAAAATTTTAAAAAGAAAAAAATAATTATTCTATGATAGGTCATTGAAATCCACTATAATATTTTGTTTCTCGCCTAATCTTTTTCTGCACCTTTGAATGATGTGCATAAGTACCATTTATTGTAATGGATAACAAGTCTCCTTGGAATAAACTGATAATAAGACTTTGTCTCAATTTCCCCCGTTTTCTTTTTATAATTTCCTCAAATTCCTTTGTTAATTCTTCTCTAAGATAATTGAAACCAAACCTGGATCTTTTTTTACTGAAGGGGTTTTCTTGAGCAAATACGTTACCTGAATAATCTGCTAAATATGCGAATTCCGCGGTGTATAAGTACTTTTGAGTGTCTAGCCCCCTATTTAAATCGAGTTTAAGTATATCGGACAATTTTCTTATCTTATATTCATTCGCGACTGTCTCCACCGTAACTGTACTATATATACTATCCTAATTTTTTTTAAATATTCTATGATAGGTCATCAAAATCCACTATAATATTTTTGGCAGCATTTATTTGTTTATATATCTCGCCTAATCTTTCTAAGTCGACTAGTTCTTCCGCATCTTGAATTTCTGGTTTAGGCGTGGCACAAAATAACCTCTCTATAGTGAAAGAAAGGGTACGCTTATTTAAGCGCGGTTTAAATGCTAAGAATTCTATCTTACTACCTTTTCGGATATTACGAGGTACAACAGCAGGATTTTCTCTGGCTGGCAATTGGCTCACTGCTTTAAAAGCGCAGTCAATTTCTTGAACTATATCAATACATGTGGCAAAATCGTGAATCCCTCTTTTAATCGAAATTTAAAATACTTTGTCTGTGTGTCGCTCCCTCGCTTCTGATACACTTTAGATGGATTGTAAAATAATCCGCAGGTATTCCCTTCGGTTCCGATAGGATTCTTGGAGTGAGCGGCCAGGCTTGCAGCATAACTTTTAGCGGTGGATGCATCAAAACTTTCACCTAAGGTACGGAATACTATTAAATCGGTAAACTTTTGAAGACTTTGTTGCCAACGGATACACATTTCATCGCATGTAGCAGGATCTTTTGAACCATATTTAGGCCCGATGGGGAAAACCACTTCTAGCTCACTGTCTACATATATAATAGGATCTACATATTCACCAAATATGAGTTTGCCGTCACTGATTTAATTTCTCAAGTTTCAAGTATTTTTATTGCATCTGAAAAGAAAGGATTGCCATTGTCTTTATCGTATATATCTTAATAAAAAATAATTTTAAATTTTTTTTTCTATGATATATAGCACAAAATGTCATACATATTCATAAATGGACTAACTGGAAGTGTTAAGAGTTACGACGCAATAAATTTGGCTGCGTCTCACGTACAAGAATTTAACACTAGTTTTTCTAGCAACATTACCGACTTTTATAATGGAAAGTTTCGATTGCCGATTTTCAGAACCAGTTTATAGAACATACTCTTAGTTTACAATGTCGGGCTGGAAAGCCAACTACATTATTTGTGACTCTTCCATAATTCAACATCTAACTTTTTCTAGAATCCGGGGCGTTTCCGTGGCAGCGGAAGAAAAAAGATTGTTTCTAGAGCATTTGACCATTTAAATAGTTTCATTATCATATTCAAAGATATGCCTTTTGATTATTGCAGGCGGAATATCCTAACTCGAGCCAGACAATATGAAATAACCGCCTTAAAAGAATAAGAGGAGATTCATGATAAGTTCAAAAAAGTTTTCTTAGAAATTTGTAATGACCACAGGCTTCCATGTTTGGTAATTCATCAATCTCTTACGCCTGCCCTTCTCAAGAATATACTTAATCCTACAATTGATACAGAGACAGTCGGGCCAGTACATTTTCCACGAGCTTTTGATTTTGGAATTGCATGGGGCGGCGCACGCGATAGCGGCAGCCAGGGATTTTTAATAGACGGTTTTTCAAAAGACAAACTTGAAAAAGCTCATTATCCACCTAGCCAAGAACAACTAGAAGAACCTTGAGTCTCATCAAGAACCTACACAAACTTCTTAATGCTTGTGAATCTGTGTGTTCTTATAATGCTCCGTTTGACTTACAGGCACTTGATATGATGAAAAGGCAAGACTTTGAAGTTACTTGTCTATGGCTCATGTCAGTTGTGTACATTATACTTCAACCAGAACTTATAGATGAAGCTGAACAAGGAGGACTCAAAAGAACAGCTAATAACAACATGAGAAGTTGCTTTGAAGATCTTGCAAACTTAATATGTGCCCCTTCGGAACGCTCCGGAGGATCCTCCCCTGTACCACCTCATCCAGATACAGCCAAAAAAGATGCAATAAGTGAACATTACGTACGACAGTACTTGATAAATACTTGGCCAGGTGGTTGGAAGTGGGGTGGTAAACTGACACTTTCGGCTTTCAAGAAATTAAGGCTTGCTCCATGGTACTTATTGAATAACTTTCGTAATTACTTACGTTAGTACTTACGTTAGTACTTGACAAGTACCAGCACAGGAACTTGGTCGAGTACTCCTTCGGAACGTTACGAAGTTCTAATAACATTTTCCTCTGGCTCCCAACTATTGAAACTTTCTGGATAACCTTTCCATTTTATCAGATAATATTTCTTTCCTCTAATTTTTTTCGTCTTCAAAATTCGTTCTACTCTGTACAGCTCGTCAGAACCAGCAGCGCTCTGAAGTTCATGGAATAGAAAGTGCCGAGTATTTTCCTCTCCATTCAGATCTTTTATCTTGTAAACAGGAGGCGCTCTCTGTCCAGCTGCATACACCACTTTTGAAACTATGAAAATCTCCTCTATCCAATTTGGTAAATGTCCTTTCCTGAAAGTTGTCTTGTATTTTGTAATTCAGACCCGTTCTCTCGGCTTGAATTCAGGGTTAGCGCCCATGGCTGCCAACTCAGGACCGTAAAGTGTATAAAATGCCTGCCAATCGTTGTCTTCTGTTACATCGACGGGTTTCATTTTGATACTTCCGTGAAGGGTGTTATTGTAATTCTAAAGACGTTGTGGTAGAATAGAGAGCCAGAAACGTATCTGTCTGTATGTGAAGTATTTCCACATCATCGTCTTGAGGGTCCGATTAAACGTTCAACAACCCTAGCTTCTTTGTCACTGTAGGTGTGAAACCAGTGATTTCGCGACTCCTCCAACCATTTCTGCATTTTTCGGTTAGTAAATTCCCGCCCCTCATCTGTCTGAAGTTTGTCGGGTTGCCTCCCGGATTTCTTAATTATGTCTTGTAGCGCCTGTAACGTATCATCAGCCGTTTTTGACTGTATCGGCCTGGCCCATGCATATTTGCTGAGCACATCGATTACTGTTAGCATGTATCGAATGTTACTATTCTCTTTTGCGAACAGTAAAGAAAACTCCACGAGATCCGCCTGCCAAAACTCGTCTATCGATGTTACGAAAACGCGCCGGCCGCCACGAGTACGAGGTACCGGTTTATGTAGATTATAAGTTAGCTGAGTTTTTAACCACTCCTGCACCTCTTTCTTAGTAACTTTTAGTCCGCTGGCGCGTGCTGCGTCATATAATTTTTGTACACCTCCAAACCCAGTTTTCGGGTTGTAATATAATTCTCTAAGAGCACCTTCGGTGTTCCTATCGGTAGAGCGTTCAGGTTACATGATTAGCTATATTAAACGAAAAATTGAATGTCGTACGGATGCCGTAAATGAAATACTAGTTTACTGAATGGTATACTTTTCAATTGCTTGATTAGGTCCACGGCTTCCCGTTCTGACAACTCCGTTACATATTCTTTTATAATAGTCTTGTTGTCTGTCTTGCTTGGTGTGTAAAATAGTACTAACATCTGTATGTTTTCCCTAAATGGTTTACTAATACTAGTATATTGTTGAGTCAGAACCCAGACAGATAATCCGTCGTGTCTTGCACTGAAACCAAGTTTGACTAAAACGTCACTGCGCTTCTTCATATCTTTGGACGAGGCGCAGTCGTCGAGGATTATTAAAGTGTTCGTGCCGGCCCATTCCTTATGTACGAAGGCTAGTGTATCATCCACAGCATTGAGTCCGACCGGAAATATAAACACGTTGTCATCTGTGAAAATGAATCTTTTATCATACGTTTTATTGTTCATGAATGTCGGACAAATGAAAACTATATATTCAAATTTCCTTAAGTACGGACCGGTGAGGAGATCCATCACATATTCTGTTTTGCCAGAATTTGTCGGTCCAGTTATAATCATGTTGAATGGCGGGGTCGCGTACATCTGATCTATATACTGTACATAAATGTAATGAATATGGCTAAAGATAACAAACCAATTTTGCCATATTCGTGAATAGGATCCGCGCCGGCGACTGTCACGGATGCTGCCTTCGGAATCAGACTCGTGTCATTGTGAGGTGGCTTAAGCGTTAGCTCGTCCTGCCACTTCACAGGATCCTCTTCCCCTTCCATCTCGTGTATAGCACTTTCTCGAACTTCCGTGTTTATATCACCATTCACCCTGAAGACCATAGATTCTGTAGCGTATTGCAATTCATTATTATAACCTGAGATTGCCGGGCCCGAAAGAATAACCATTTTAGGCAGTAATAGAAGTAAATTGGGTGAAACTGTCATATCAAGTTTGACACAAGTATTCATTATTGTGTCTTGATATCGCCTATAACTGATTACTTTGTCTGTATTACGAATTTCATCTTCGAGGAGAACGCCGAATTCTTTTCTTACTTGCTGTGCACTGCCAGTATCACCTACTATTTTACTGCGAATATTCGCTTGTGCGCCGAGTATGCAATGTACGTAGGCTTCAAGGCTTTCATTGAGGCGGGCGAGACCGGCCTTTGTTAGACCCGAGTCTCCCTTCAGAGGGATGAAACTATTGTATTGTCCCTCTGATCCATCATTTCAGAAAATAAAAGTGTGGTCGGTCTTTGTCGGGCAGTACATGTTTTTTCTTTCCAAAAATGGTATGTGTGTAATAAACGCCTCCGTCGGCGGAGAGGAAAAAGTCGTGACCATTGTATATTGCTTTTGGCTGACGAATGGGCCCACGATTAGTGTAATATTCATAACCGTAGCCAAGACCTGAGTTTTGGCCGTTTCGATATCGAAAGTCGGACTTCGTGGGACTTATATTTCCAAATTCTGTACATAGAAGTTCATATTGGATGAGATTGTACGGATTGTCGCCGGCTTTGAAGATCTCTTCCTCGTCTGGAAGTGCAACGTCCATTTCGTGAAGGATATGACGTATTGTAAAATATACATGAAAACGACAGAATGATCGTATTTGTGGCGGAAATTTCTTATCAAAGAGATGGGCGAATGATATACCACAACCAGTAGTGCTGCACCATATGGCGAAATTTAATTGCTGGTCCCAGTATTTCATGTGCGGGCCGCCCAGCCAGACATTACTTTCTTTAGCTGATCGATGAGTGATTACATTATCTTTAAATATATCCCGCGGGTGGAAAGTAAATTTATCTGTCGGCGTTAAATATATATTTCTAAGTCCATGAGGATAGGTTTTACTCCCCCGTTTGGATTGGAAGGAATATCGGCATGCTGTACTGTCAGTACGCTCGTCTTATTCAATTGAAAAGCAACTGGGAATACGTCTGTACTCATGATTCATGTTGTCTATATACAGATAGATTTTAATGGAGGAGAATTTTCCATACTTCGGAATCGTACTAACATTCCAGACTATGTTAATACTATATTTCGGATTCAGGTTTAAACGAATTTTTTATTTTTTACTAAGAATAGATAACATACTGCAAACAATGGAGAATTTAATAAAGACATCGGCAGCGGCAAATACGACAGCGGCCTACCGGAACGGTTCCGAAGGGCCAACCGCAGCGTCGGACGCTCGATCCATAATAGAGACAAAGCGTGAAAAAATACTCTGTGTCATCGCAAGTGGTCAAAGTAAGTTATTTTTGGCAGGGAGTTTTCAATTGCGGACGTGGAAAAATGGGGTGATGAATCCATAACACGAGCCTTTAAAGTCTTTGAAGCGAAATACAGTTCTCTTATAAGTGATACCATCACTCAAAGTTTTATAGATCTAGGAGCCCGTGCAATAAGTCAGGTAGTTCCAATCGATGACCGAGATAACTATGCCACTGATCTTAAAAAGGATTTTATTCTAAACAGTGAAATAAAACGATTATCAGGACGGATAGCCTACACATGGGGGCCCATACTTGCTCTAGTTTCCACCGGTTTAATTACGGGTAAACATGTAGATTTTAAAAAAATCGGGCTTAATATAATACCCGAAATAAATGGATTCAACTTCGCAAGCACCGACTCAGCAAACGGTTCCAACACCGACTCAGCAAACGGAAACGACTCCGTCACCTCCGACGACTACCATTCGGAACCCTACGGAACGGAGCCACAGCGCAATATAGAGAAAATTACGTTACCGATGAAGCATCCAGGGAGAGTTGCTGCGGGCAAGAGATTAGCGGAATGGAACAGGCAAAACAAGGAGAAGAAGCGTCAAGCAATGACCAGCGATAGTATGACTGAAGCAAACTGTATAAGCCCCTTTCGGGACGTTCCGCCACAACAGTGTGATAGCTGGTATAATAAATGTTATCTTGTTTTAGGAATTATAGGAGTTTCATTGACTGCATTAGGGCTATATTGGGGGCGTGCTCGGCATATTTGTCCCGTTAAGCGACCGAGTCCAGATTGGAAAGATGAGCCGCTTCAGAAAGCGAAAAAAACAGAGCCCGGAACGGTAGCAGAAAGTAAGTTTTCTCCCTCCAGAACGGAACCAAGTCCCAGCTCCTCTACATTGTATGAGATGGATTAACTCCGTAATTATTTTATTTTTCTATTTTATATACTTGTCAGCAATCATGGATACTAAAACAGTTGTAAACACAATGTACGATGGTATTGTAATCGCAGGACTTACGATGGGATATCTAATGATCTCCAGCAAATTTCTAAAAATAGATATTGGCGATCCAAGTCGACCAAATTTAACTCGATTGGCAAAATTAGGCGGTGCGACTGCTGCCGCGGTTGCGACCAAAGATCTCCTTGAACAGAAAAATATTATTCCTGCAGAACCTTATACTTTGTAATGTATATACAACATACAACGATGATCATTTGGATTGAAAGCAAAACAGGCAAACCGGTTACTGTTAATTTTTACCCTTGCATTGACATATCACAGTTTACTACAATAAGACTATTACAGTGTTCACTATATAATTCATGGCATAACATAACGGGGCAAATAGTATATTAAAATATCAAGAAAATGGGCAACGAAGAAGACTATATCAATACGTCCAGGTAACTACAATATCGATACGTTAAACAAAGCAATCGGGTTGAAGCAAAAAATTAATTTTGAAAAACATGTGCCGACAAACCGCGTTTATCTAGCTTTAGCTAAAGATATTAAAGTATTTTTTAATGCTACAGGTACTTCGCTAACCTCGTTGGCTTTTCAGATAAACCTGAGAACAACCCCGTGATAAAAAGTACTATGAGCCCGAAGAGAGCAGATTTCTTAACAGTCACTAAATACATAGTTCATCCGTTGATGTTACTGGAAATTATGTTTCATTTGGCTCTGGCGAATACATACAGGGGAAAGTATCGGACTGTTTACAAATACTTACCGTCCAGGATACAAAAGAAATAAGTGAAAAGGTCACCTATGACTTAAAAACAGCTCAATTTCCATGCCATTGAGAAAGGGTTCAGACCATATGAATTCAATGCGTATTTGGATAACAAATCAGGATGGAAACATGGTCAATTTCAATAACTGGCCAATTAGCTTTTGTACTGAATTGCTGTAGCTAACGCAGCAGCACCAAATAGGAACGGTTTCGGAGGAGCTAGCGAAGCCCTACCGGTGTAACATAAACCATCCCACGACCAATCCTCCAGCAATAGAAATCATTTCATATTTCTATTGCTCAGGACTGGGCTGATAATAATCAGCAAATTGTGCTGGCCCTGACGCAGAGTTGGCTTGCGCCGCTGCTTCTTCAAGGATTTCTGCATCTGTATCTCTTAACTCAGCTGCAGCATGCGCGTCCTTTGCTTGATTTTCTCTTTCCCAATCAGCTTGGAGTAATCTTTTTTCTGACCAGACACTTCGATCATGTTCAAATTTTTCTAATGCTTTATCATGTCTAATTTTCTCTTCAATAAGAGCGTCACCATTCCCGGAAAGCTTTTGTCCGATAATATTTCCTCCTGTGAATGCCGTTGCATTTAATACAGCACCGAGAACTGTCATTCCTATAGCTGAAGCCATGATTGTCAGTTAGTTGTATATTACAAGGTATTATTTTAATTTTCACTGTATATAGGTTAATTATGTCTGGTCCAAGTAACTTCGGTCTAGGTGCAATTCACGTACAAAATCTCGAGCTTGAAGATTTAAGTGATGTTAAAGTACGTACGTACGTGAGTTCATATATAGGTCAGGGTCACTTAGCTCCTTCATTCTCTGTAGATTGTATTCTTATTTATCATAGAAAGGAACATTTCCTTACTACTTCCACAACATCATACACCTTACGTATATTTAAGTTCTCACTCATAGAAATCTTTTTCATCAAACTGTTGATTTGCTTTCGAAGCAAAGCATCAAAAGTGTCAGTCCTATTATATACAAATATAGTACAAGCACTGCTGCGTCTATCATATCGTAGAAGTATGCGACCAGCGTTATTGTAAGCAACTTTCAATTGTTTCAGGCGCTTTTATTGTAGCTGACTCAATAGTGTATATCACCGAAGTGTGATCATCAGGATTGGGAATTACCAAATTTGTAGTTTTTCTTTGAAAAAAAGCTTTTAAGAAACATACAAAATAATTTTCAGAAAGGTTGTAACGTTAGTTTTTCTTTTTTCAATTTCTTTTTTTATATTTCTTCGAATTTCATTTTCTTAACTTCGACTCTGTTTATTGAAAAAGAAGTTAGTTGTCTTTATTTATGCAATTTAAAGTGAACACCATTGGAACTATTTTGTGATTATAGATGAACAGTAAAAGTCACAGAATATGCTCTATAAGAGAGGGTTTACTCAGATCATTTAGTAATTATCAATTTTTCTAGTGAAAATATCAAAACTGTAATTATCGAACTAAATGTTAAAGTAGTATAAAAAAATTGTAGTATTTAATGCCATCTGCTATTCAAAAATTGTAAACGTATCCTTTTTGACAATTTTTGAAGGATATTTGATCTCATTGATTCACATTCTTGAAAATGTCAAGATTAAAGGTCAAAACTTCATGATTGCTGTATTGTTTAGAGGACCTGGATGCATTTGAAGGTTTCGGGATCATATCTGATTGGTTCTTTACTATTTAAAACAATGTTTAGGGGTCATATCTAAGTGGTCCCTCAAAAAATATTAAGGGACACATCAGAGTGTCCCCGAAAGTTTCAAGGACTCATGTGGGTGGTCCCTCAATGTTTCAAGGTCACATTAGGATAGTCCTTGAAAGATTCAGGGACACCTCAGGTTGGTCCCTGAAAGTTTCAAGGACTCATCCGGGTGGTCCCTGAATCTTTCAAGGACTCATCCGGGTGGTCCTTGAAAGTTTAAAGGTCCATCAGAGTGGTCTCTAAAAGATCCAGGGACATATCAGGGTGGTTCCTGAATGCTTCAAGGACTCGTCTTGGCGGTCTGTGAAGTTGCACGGTCACATTAGGATAGTCCTCGAAAGATTCGGGGACACCTCAATTGGTCCCTGAAAGATTCAAGGACTCATAGACTTAGTCATGTTCACGCTACGATCACAGTTGCTGACATCATTGTCGAAATCGGGAACAGCACTGTCACTCCACAAAGGACCTTGGTAACATACATCAAATTCATCGGCGATATCCAGTATTCCGTTGCTTTCCATGTAGTCCTGTCATTAAATAACTGAGGTAATGGACGTCCTACATTCAGAATCGGTAACCTTTCCCGACGAAGGAATTAGTGCAGTGGACAAAATTCATTCGAACGTCGCGTCGTTTACACAATCGACTTGAAACAATGCAGAGTCTCACAACAATGTGACTCGTGACCTTTATTATGTTAATTAGCAAGGACCATATTATTTGGTGTACGATTCCGTGTCTCGCTTAACGAGAAAAGCATCATTGACAACATCTCCAAATTAATCATGAAGACTGTAACATACAACCACAGTATTTTAAACGGTGGGAAAACTTTACAGCATGAAAGAGCAACATGTACCTTACCCGGGACCTTACACAATCGCGCGATGCGCCCTAGGTGTCCCTGTAGATTAAAATGGAATATGCCATCATGCAAATTGTTTACCAGCGTCGCGTCGGCTCGGACAGCATATTCAACAAACGAGTACATTGCCATTAATCGTCAAGAGGCTCGTTTAAACCGACTGAAGGTTCAGCCACTGCCCAGTTCATCACATTTATGCCAGGGAGAACATGCCTTGTAGATCTCGTCGCGTGATTAATACGCAAAGACGTGTTTCAGCGCCGGCCGACCAGTCACACATCGGAGCCATGAGGACGCCGGGTTAAGCCATTACATAATCTTAACTTCGAGCTGCTGAATATTGACGCTTATGTGCAGCAATTGGACCAAATCTTTCCAGTGATTCCTCTGCCTGCCAGCTTTACCAAGTAATGCTTGTGAATGCACAAGCTGATGAGCGAAGGTCACATCAGGATAGTCCTTGAAAGATTCAGGGTCTCATCTGGGTGGTCCCTGAAAGTTTCAAGGTCACAACAGGATAGTCCTTGAAAGATTCAGGGTCACATCTGGGTGGTCCCTGAAAGTTTCAAGGACTCATCCGGGTGGTCCCTGAAAGTTTCAAGGTCACACCAGGATAGTCCTTGAAAGATTCAGGGTCACATCTGGGTGGTCCTGAAAGTTTCAAGGACTCATCTGGGTGGTCTTTGAAAGTTTCAAGGACTCATCTGAGTGGTCCCTGAAATTTTCAAGGTCACACCAGGATAGTCCTTGAAAGATTTAGGGTCACATCTGGGTGGTCCCTAAAAGTTTCAAGGACTCATCTGGTGGTCCCTGAAAGTTTCAAGGTCACACCAGGATAGTCCTTGAAAGATTCAGGGTCACATCTGGGTAGTCTCTGAAAGCTGCAAAGATATCTCTGCACAGTCCCTAAAAATTCCAGACAAAAACTGTTGGTTTCCGCCGTTGATATTTTAAGGTTTCAACAGACAGATGATATTGATTAAATTTCTTTGCATCTACCAAAAATAGTTCATTTTTAATAGAAGAGCTGAAATAATTCAGTGATTTTGTAAAATTTTCCAGCATTAATTAGCACACTTACAAGAAAAGGGTAGTTTAATCAAATTTACCAGGTCTCATTTCTTTGTATGTGAAATAATAAATGTACAAGACATTTTCTTAACATCTACCAAATCATTTGAAAGAGAGATCACCAAAAAACATACACTACAGCAGAACTAATTTAGGTAGAGGTAGAAGGCCATTTTCCTATCGAAAATTTAAAATTTTATCATGCATCGTTTGGTGAGAACAGTAAATGCCTACAAATCAACCTTGGAAAGGGAATTTGTATTTTGACTTAAACTAAACAAAATTGACAAATCAGTTACGTTTAATTGGTTCTCCTTTCCTAAGCAAGTGAAAAGCTAGACAAAAATGTAAAATTTGTTCGAGATGTATTTGATGATTGTGCAGTTATCAATAATTTATGAAATTTGCCCCCGCCTTCACACAAAAACACTGTTAGATTGATGATTTTTAAATAGATTATAACAAAATGCTCAAGATCTTATAATCACAAAATAGTTCCAATTGTGTTAGTGGTACTCCCATCTGGTAAAATCTTTAAAACACACTTTTTAATGCCAACAGTCGATATTTGACGTGGCGACTGCACTCGGATCGCGAGATATCGATAAACACATGTCCTCAAAGAAAGTAAAAGTTTGAATTCCGGTGGCCCACCTCAATTCAGCTTCCGAACATCGAACGTTCGGCACTGATGCCAATGTCAACTAAGCTAGCGAGTACGAGTCCACGCTGACGCTGCTGTACGCCATAGTAGCATTTGCGTCTATGATCGGTCATGGCCCTTGAGAGAAAGCCGAGACTTACTGAGTCGCCAAAAAAAAACGAAAAAGAAAGTTTGCTGGTTCCACCAGAATTCGCAAAGGTGACTTGTGTAGCCGCTTTGAAAACTATCGGGAGTGCCTCGGCTTTCTTACCTATTGATAATCGATGCATCTATTGTCTTTGACTCAATTCTGGCGGCACACAAAATAACCCCCTCTAGAGAAAAACTGTACAAATATTTAGAGTACATTTGACTCGAAAAAACAACATTTCATCACGTAAAAAACCCCCGGATAATCGCGGTCGGCACACCTAAGTATAACACATTTTTGCCTTGCGTACTGCACGGATAGCCGACTCGAGTCGACAATGCAATACAATACAGTGGCAATGTACATTGACAGGATTTCAACCTTTTGAAACTGAATATGGCAAAACCTACCTTGGCACGGTAGGAGATGATGTCAGAGATATAAATCTGACCTGTACATTTTCTTGCTTATTCAAATTGGAACATTTTACGAAACGGAACTGAGTTTCGGCCGACACTGGCAGACAACAGAATGTTGTCACCACAGGCGCCTTATATTTCACACGTAAAAATCTATGTCTATGTCGTATTGGTTAAAATATAATACAACTTATTGAGAGTAATGAAAACGGAAAAAACCTAAAAAGCAGTTTATAAAGTCTTCACAGAGGAAGGAACATTAATTGCATCGTTCGAACTTGTAATGGACCACCTAGAATATCGCCAACCAGCACAAACACGACTTCAAACCATCGGGGTATTCGGGTCATAATCAGAAACGATCGTAAAACTTCGGGAAGTGGAAAATACGCTCGGGAAATGACATGCTTTTATCGATATCTCGCGATCCGCGCGCACTCGCCACGTCAAATATCGCCCGTTGGCATTAAAAATGGGTTTTAACTGGGTTACAGGTTGGAGTGCCACTTTCAGCAAACAGTATCATCATTCTTAAAAATAGAACGTTGAATTTCTGTAAATTGAGTCCCGACAAAACTTATTAACGGTGGATTTGTCAAGTGTATTCAAGTGTCTGTACACAATTCAATGCGAAAAATCGTATTTTATATGCAATTCAAACTTATATAGTTTTTTGGCCATCTCATGACACTGCTTATTCCCAGAATAATTATGACATATTTAATAGTAGCCGCTTTGAAAACTCAATCATATGCGTAATCAAAGTGATATAGATGTTACCTCAAATCTACTGCACCACTACTGTTTGTAAAAATATAAATCAAATCATCGGAAATTAGTGTTATTCTATTGAAGAATGCCTTTTGGAAGTACAGCTTGATCACACGGAATGCAACGTAATCGACTTTGTACGCATGTGCAAGAGCAGTACCGTACAGTTCAACTCTGGTTTGCCTCCACACCACAACGCAAGCGACCAGTGGGGTCGACCGTACAATGCAGCTGTCATTCACTTTGACAGCTGCAGCTGGAATATTTTATTTTATTTTTTTTTCATTAATTCTTTATTACGGACAATGAGCATGTCCATATATATAAATGGTTACAAGATTGGGAAAAAAAATGATACAATTGAAAAAAGGTTACATCGAGAAATATTCATTTATGGGTTAGACCATGAAGACATATTTCTGTATAAAGATAAGAAGACTGAATTTATCCATCCTCTCCTCAAGTCAGAAGTGAAGTACACAACATCATACACCTTACGTATGTTTAAGTTCTCACTCATAAGAACCCTTTTCATCAAACTATTGATTTGCTTTCTAAGCAAAGCATCAAAAGTGTCAATCCTATTATATACAAACATAGTACTAGCACTGATGCGTCTGTCATATCGTAGAAGTATGCGACCAGCAGTATTGTAAACAATTTCCAACTGTTTCAGGGCGCTTTTATTATAGCTGACCCATAAGTTACCACCATACAATTGCTAGCAATATGCTTTAAATAGTTTACATTTAACACTCTGAGAGCACATAGCCAATTTTCTCAAAAGCATGTTAGCAGAGATATAAAAAGATCTCCTCTGACGCTCGATATCAGAATTGTCACTGAAGGTATTTGTCAACAGATAGCCGAGGTGTTTTTTTCTTTTCAACAAATCGCAGTTTAACTCCATTGAGATAAACAGCCGGAATATGTTCAATCATACATCGCTTGAGAATTATACACATACATACAGTTTTCTCTATATTGAAAACAATATCATGGATATTGCCATAATTGCTATATATATTTAAAAGTATCTGAGTTCCTTTCACTGACGGGCTAATCACACATATATCATCTGCATACATAAGATGATTAACAAAAATACCACCGATGTTGCAACCAACCTGAGAATTAATCAATCTACGGCTAAGATGATCCATATACATATTGAAAACTTTGGGGACAATTCAACACCATGTTTGACACTGTTTTTAACGATAAAATGTGTGGAAATACAGGAGCCCCATCGAACAGAGATTTCCTGCGTTCTGTACTAGGTTAAAAGGTATCTTACATAGCAAATAGGAACATTACGGTTGATCAGCTTCTTGAATAATGACCAGTGATTCACACGATCGAAAGCTTTAGAAGCATCCATAAAGTAACGATAACATTGCTACCATGACTTCTATAATAGCCAATGACCTCTTTCAGGACAAACATACACATATCAGTAGAATGACAAGTTTTAAAACCAAATTGGTAAGGTGAAGATCCGAGAACGACTCAATCTTATTCAAAATGACTAATTCAAAAACTTTTGAGGTAATAGTAGACAGAGCAATCGGGCGATAATTGTTCTTATCGCTTACATTTTTGTTCTTATCTTTAACAATGGGCACTAACAAAACTTCAGATAACCTAGGAGGACATACATTATGAATAAGCATTGAAGTGAGACACATGCTCAAAAGTACAATTACCTTATTACTAGCATATAAAAAATGCTCAGATGAGAGAGAATCTGGACCAGCAGATTTTCCTTGTTGTAACTTGTCAATGGCTTTACGAACACCACTAGGTGACAAACAAATCATTTGATCAAGGTTGCAATTGTCCACCTTATTTAACACGAATTCTTTGTCTCTAACCGAGTGCACCACATTTAAGAGATCACTAAAATGGTTCCGCTACATTTCAGAGATATTGACATCACCACTGCAGCCATCTACAGTGTTGGGTCTAGGCGGAGTCTTTGCACTAATTCTGTTGATGGACTGCCAAAATGCATTATAATTACCAGTAAACAAACTATTCGCAGCCGCATCAGCTTTGATTTGCTCCTCATTACGTCCGCAACTTCTTAAAGCATATTTAAATCTCGCTTGCGTACGACGCTTGAAATCAAAAAGGGGCCTATTCCTTGGTTGTCCACTTTCACGCCACAGTTTAAATGCATCCCGATTAACAGAATGGATGTCTTTGAGGTAATCATTCCACCCTGTCACAGTATGATCAACATTATCACGAATACATGGTGAAATCTGAAGACCTTCGGAATACAAGCTATCAATAATATCATCATAAAACTGAGAAATACACTGAGTATGATTTGTGTTGTGGCAATGTACATCCTTACAACAAAGACTATCGGTTGCAATGTGAACCTCAGCAAGAAGCATGTCAGAGATATAACGATATTCATTACGTTGATTACAGTTTACCTTAGACCAATTTACAGATTTCCCAGAGTACTGCCTATTGTTGTTATTAAGATTTTCACATGACGGCAATGTATCAGTATTAGAACTATGCTGAGTGGAAAATGATCAGAAGATATTACATCATATAAAACAGACACGAATTAATACACTGGTGAGTAGAGAATAACGAAATACAGTGGTCAAGCCATGAAGTGGTACCATGTACGTCACTGACATAAGTAATGGATTATCTCTCAGTAAAAGCTTATCAGAGATAAGATAGTCATACTCATCACAGAAACTTTGCAGAGTTGTACCAAATAGTGAATCCGTATCGGCATTCAAATCACCGATCATCATACAACTATAACAATAACTAGATTGAACAATGGCGTGAGCCTTAGCCAATCGCTCTATAAATTCGTCGTGATTTTCACTATTACATGTCGGCATATACACATTAAAAATAAGCATTTTACAATTGGCTATATCGAGCTGAATGCTTGAAATTCTGCTATCATTAAAGGAACGGACTTTAACAGTATGACTTATCGATTTGCGCCATAAAAACGCAAGACAGCCATACGGTCTACCTATTAATAAACTCTCACTAGTATCAACAGCAGATTCACTAAAAGTAATCAAAATCCTGGTGAATCTTTTGTAGAAAGGATATGTTATCACTTGTCAACCAGTGTTCCTGTAATTAGCAAATGTCATGAATATTATACAGATCACGAACTGCATTCAACGAGTTCTTGAAAGAGCGACAATTATATGATGCTATACGCAGATTCATTGGTTAGTTTCTTGGTTTATAGAACTTTCGAATCAGCACTCCTTCTGGCCAGACATAGGGATTCAGCAGTTTCTGAAAGTTCCGCGCATTAACAGTTACACGAAAGACGCGTACGATCTATATTTCGTTGCTAACTGTTCACAGTTCATCACGTCAGTTGAGCTGTATCCGCAATATATCTGACAACTTGGACGGGTTTCGTGTCAGGTTTCAGTCTGCTGACAAACAGTGACTTGCTTTGTGAAACAGCTGGAAGACCTTAATGCTTCTTACTGCCAACTATATACTTGTAACGTCCTGTTGATGCTGCAAGTGCAGACTCAGCTGACGATCCGGAAGACACAAGCTTACTACTAGGTTTTGAATTATGAGCTTGGTCATCGGGTTTACCGTTGACGACTGCCTCGGCATAACTGGATCGATTACGTTTACGTCGAACATATGACACCATGGTAAACCCATCATCTGTGTTGACAGCCGCAGCATTATCGATACTGTTTTCGTCACTGTTTTCCCTTGACTCGCACCTTGGAATTGGATTGTCGTAACTGGCATGCACAGCGTCATCTTCACAGAGAGCATTATCAGAGTTCAAATTTGAAACAGGTGGATCCTCAACACGCGTTTCATTACCAGAGCCATTGATATGCAAATTTTACATTTCAAACAGTAAAAGCATTGTCCGCTGTATCTACTGCTATAGCTTGATGCACTGAATTTCCAAGAACAGGATTGTAGACTCTGTCCTTCGTTTGCCGAATATCATCAGACGTTTGCAAATAAAGACTGGACATATTATTGACATCTTCTTTGAGTCCATCAAACTCGACTTGCATTCGATTTATCTTTGATAACAAGGTTCATACATCGATGTAATTATAATCAACTGGAGGTAGCTTTGACAGATCTTGAGCCACGAAGACAGGAATATTCTCAGGATCAATTTCTAATAAAAAGCGTCTCAATGTCTTGAACATTCGATTGCGATTTATTCTGACTCTGTCGTCTCTTCAGACGTCGAGAGGTTAACTCGCCACATACATCGTATAGAATACCTTGTGTTGTTCAATTGCGTGATCATTATACGTAGATTCACACAGTTTCACAATATATATATATATATATATATATATATATATATATATATATATATATATATATATATATATATATTTCATATACTATATCATCAACTGGCAGAACGTCCATCTTATTAACAACAAAACACAAAGTTCGTTAATGATGACATTACCAGGAAAATGTGACTTCTGATGAGAGTTGAGATGTAATCTGGAGCTTCGCACCTTCTGATGACCAGCAGTCCCGCTTCCAGAAGTACCAGATGCTGGAGAGTCAGACGATACACCAGTGCCGCCATTGTTGCAAGACAAAGGCGACACGCCACAATCATGGTCATGGCCAGGTACAGGAAACCGCTTTTTCTTGCAATTTGGGCAGAAATCCGAGTCACCTTGGCAAACTCTGACATTTTGGCAAGTTACACAATCTTGACATCGCAACATTACCGTGATAGTGACGGACAAATCACGGAAAAAAAAGATCAGTAGCGGAGCGACTAAAGAGCGTGTCTTCACTGAAGAAGCAACACATTATTATTATGCCTTTTAACGCCTTTATTTATTTTATTTTGATACTATAATTACGTCGAAATTTTTTATATGTATGCGTCAACAACTCTATCCGAAAATTTTCGATTTACTCTGTTACATGCGCATGTTATTCCATTGTTTTGCAGTAAATTGTGGAAGATGGTAAAGAGAGCAACGTGGATTACTTGTGTTTCATATACACAACAACACGTCATTGGTGGTATATGGGCCATTCCATTGTATATAAAGACAAAATAATAAATTAGCAAAAAACAGAACAAACAAAAAATAGACAAACAAAACATGTAAACCCGTCGGTAGTGCATGTAGCACAATCGTAATTCGCAGTAATTCGTCATGTTAATGAATTAATAAACAATAGTATCCCATTTAACTACTAAATGTACGTTACTCTGACGTTATACCCATGTCGATATTGCTTACATCTAAGCAGTATCCACTGGATCCAAAAACGCCTGAACTTGTTAAGGCATAACAAATTACTTGTGATTTATAAACACAAGAACACGTACTTCATAAGTGGTAAAATTATCAACTTTACATGTAATTGAACTCGTGCCGTAATGTTTTGTCCGTGAATGAAAGTACGGTTGATCACTCCATCGTATACATATAACAAAACAAAACAAAACAAAAACAATCAAACCAACCTACAGAAAAAAAACAAAAACATGTAAGCCCATGCGTATTGCACTTTAGAAGTTGTCATCATTTCACTAAACAATAATAAACAATATTTGTTCCAGTTGGTCGGCACCATAAAGCTTTTTTGTGAGTAATTATCCATTTACTCTATTTTGTCCCTTTGTCAACCATGACTTCGTCAAATGAAACTTATAACACGTTTTAATTTGCGCCGCTTGGACAGATATATTGAGTCCGAAACTTTTACAATAGTTTATGTCTATTGTAGCACTTGTTTGGGAACGTTTTGAAGAATTTGGGGTATTAAAAATTATCTGTTTAAGTTTTTCGAAAATCGAAAATCGCATTTTACCAAATATAATTGAAACAGGGGTGGCGCGATTTTGAATTCCAATCATTGTTTAATGTCGGTAATTTGTTTTTCTAGTGCAAAGCTTTGCACGGTGAACCTCAATGTGTTATTGACTTGCAAGAGAATGTTTCAGCGTTTCCCTTAGCCGAGTTTTGAGCAAATGTTCAAGCCTTGCACTTTCAAGGCGTATTCTATCTTAACGAAAGGAATAACGTGCACTGGAGCAATGTGCGTCCGGTTGATATGTATTTAGAAGGAAACTTTAACGAGGAGCGTTAAGTGTTAATCAGTTTTTGTAGATGTCAAGACCGTTTAAGCAAGAAAATATCTAGTGATTGCTAGACTAGTCTAAAACTATGTGTCGCATGGTGTTGATAGTTTCTCTCTTTATATTTTCTTTGGTCATTAAAAATATGCTGTAAATTTCTTAGGATAAAAGCAGAAACTTGAACATGTATTTCATTACATAATCCTTCCACAATAAAACAACAGAGATACTCGGCAGCCTCATCTGTTTGTTATTGTATAGATGAGATGTAGCTAGTGAAATTAATTATACAAACATGGTAACTTTTCTGCAGACGTAAGTTTCCATTATTTCTTTATAATCTTTTGATTGAATAATTCTTCTCTACTAATACCATTGTCATTATCGTGTTTTGACCCTTGTGCTGCGCTGCGAGTTTTTGTAATACTGACGTGTTTTGTAATAACTTACGCAAAATGTAATAAGGGGTATCAGCATTTTGTAATAACTGACGCTTTTTGTAATAACGCCTGCAGTATTTTGTAATAAACCAGTCTACATGTTTTGTAACAAGGGTATCAGCATTTTGTAATAAAAAATTGTCTACGCATAATGTAACAAGGATATCAGCATTTTGTAATAATTTTAAATTTTTTCCCAGTTTTAAAGCATTAAAAGATATTTTATTGACTTTGGAATGGTATTACAAAGTGTGTGTGTTTACTCGGTAAGTAAGTACAAAAAATTGATCGCTCCCTGACTTCAATTTCAAGTTAGACACCCTTAATTTTAGATAGCTGTAAACAAATTTTTGACAAATCAATCATCTGAGGCAGGTAACTACTAGATTTTGACTGGTTTATTGTCATATATCTGAGAGAATCATTGGTATACACACTCAGTTGATTTATTAAATAGAGGATAACGACATTGGTTTCTGATTTATTGCAGACAACCAGCAATCAACAGGTAGATACTCAGATAAAATAAAATATAATAACATAAAATAAATTATTATACATCTGCCTTCGCAAACAATAGAATCGAGCTTCCGTAAAAACGGGCACGTAACGGGCATGCGATAACCCCTTTACTTTCATATTTGATGATAAACATTGCGTCATTGAATGGCTTACATGGAGGAAACCCCTAGCGCGACGTCTGTCACCGGCAGGCACCTCCATGTTGTGAGCGAAACTCCATACTGTACTTTGAAAATAACTTCTGATAAAAGAAACGGAGGTAAATGTATTACGACTGTTTGAAGGTGAAAAATATTATGAGGTAATAACGAAAGTGTTCACCAAGACGGCACTGTACAAATATGGCACGACATCGCTGCTCGGCTCGTGCTCGAAAATAGGTCATAATAATCTGATGTTTTAGTGATTTGACTTGTTTAGCTACTAAAGCGGAAGTATATCTGACCTGTTGAGTATGTATGTATGTATGTATGTATGTATGTATGTATGTATGTATGTATGTATGTATGTATGTATGTATGTATGTATGTATGTATGTATGTATGTATGTATGTATGTATGTATGTATGTATGTATGTATGTATGTATGTATGTATGTATGTATGTATGTATGTATGTATGTATGTATGTATGTATGTATGTATGTATGTATGTATGTATGTATGTATGTATGTATGTATGTATGTATGTATGTATGTATGTATGTATGTATGTATGTATGTATGTATGTATGTATGTATGTATGTATGTATGTATGTATGTATGTATGTATGTATGTATGTATGTATGTATGTATGTATGTATGTATGTATGTATGTATGTATGTATGTATGTATGTATGTTTGTTTGTATGTATGTATGTATGTATGTATGTATGTATGTATGTATGTATGTATGTATGTATGTATGTATGTATGTTCGTATGTGTGTATGTGTGTATGTGTGGTGTGTTGTGTGTGTGTGTGTGTGTA
Source organism: Ptychodera flava (assembly GCF_041260155.1). Classification (NCBI taxonomy): domain Eukaryota; kingdom Metazoa; phylum Hemichordata; class Enteropneusta; family Ptychoderidae; genus Ptychodera; species Ptychodera flava. The sequence continues at coordinate 28,233,668 of NC_091930.1, forward strand.
TGTATGTATGTATGTATGTATGTATGTATGTATGTATGTATGTATGTATGTATGTATGTATGTATGTATGTATGTATGTATGTATGTATGTATGTATGTATGTATGTATGTATGTATGTATGTATGTATGTATGTATGTATGTATGTATGTATGTATGTATGTATGTATGTATGTATGTATGTATGTATGTATGTATGTATGTATGTATGTATGTATGTATGTATGTATGTATGTATGTATGGTGTATGTATGTATGTATGTATGTATGTGCCAAGTTTGACGAATCTTAGTACAGATGTCGGTCACACACAGCCATTATAGCACATAATGACATTTGTCAGTATTGTATCAATTAATTGCTAACTTGCATAAATTATGAATTTTCATAATTCCACTAATATTTCGAAAAATACTGACTCAAATTTAATGAAACTTCTTACAGATGTATGCATACCAGAGCTGTTACTTTCTGCAAAGGCATTTGGCAGGATTATGTCAATTAATAGCTAATTTACATATTTGGTGAATTTTTATAATTAGGGTACTAAGTCAAGAAATACCCACTCAAATTGGATGAAACATGATAGAGATGCTGAGTTTCCAGAGCTGTATCAGTATGCAAAGGCAATTAGCAGGATCATGTCATTTAATTGTTAATTTGCATATTTTCTGAATTTTTCGAATTAAGAAAATATGTCTAGAAACAATACAGCAAATTTGATGAAACTTGGTACAGATGTTGATCTCAAAGTGTTGAAATAGCTAATAAAGACATTCAGCAGTCTCTTGTCAATTAATTGCTAATTTGCATATTTCTTGAACTTTCCTGATTAGTGTGCTATGTCCAGTAATATCGCACCAAATTTGATGAAACTCGGTACAGATGTCGATCTCAAAGTGTTGTAGTAGCATGCAAAGACATCAATCATATCATATCAATTAATTGCGTATTTGCATATTTAATGAATTTTCATAATTAGGCTGATACGTCAAGAAATAATTCTTCAGATTTGTTGAAACTTGGTATAGATGTTGAGCTCATCTTGCTTTAACTGTGTATAAGTACATTTACCAGTATAATGTTAATTAATTGTTAATTTGCACATTTAATTACTTTTCCTTATAAGTGTTATACGTCAAAGATCCCGCATCAAATTCTATGAAACATGGTACACATATTGATCTTCCAGTAGTGTAAAACTGAATGGTGGCATCCTGTTGATAAATTATTTATTGACTTATTTAATGACCTTTTGTGATTAGGATGGCACCCCAGATTGGCTGAATAGGGAAACAATGTTTGTAATGAGAGATTTTGAATGACTGCACTAAATTTGATGACACTTGTTACAGATGTTGATCATGCAAAGATTTACCAGTCAAGAAAGGCGTTTTAATTTTAGCAGTATCAATAGCTAATTACAGGAAGTCTCTTCTTTACTGAACATGAGGACATTTTTGGTTCACATCTGGTGTTCTGACTTTTTTATGTCAAGAGCCATTACTCAGACATGCCTAGACCAGTTTCTTGCATATAATTTGAATTTTGACATTTAAAAAGCCAGGGCATGGCATACCTAATTCTGTCAAACTTGGTAAAAGGACATAACCCTATGCCACTACTTGTTTACAATACCCTATGCCACTACTTGTTTACAATACCCAATAAGGGCATCAGTCACAGACAGGGCTTTGGTACCCGCATTCCTTGTTTCATGCACATCATATCGACTTCAATTTTTAGTCACTTCCAGTGACAAAGTCCCAATTACAAGGGGGGACTTTGTCATTGTCAATGGTTTGTTTAAGTATATTTTGATAATATCAGCTGTCAGTATTGACATATTAACGTGCCCCCTCTTATTACCGTAATCATCGGCAATAAACTTTAGAGAAACACATATCATACGTATAGAAGTTGCTTAGAATACTGCAACCTTTCTTACGTTTATTTTTCACTTTAATCGGCCGTCTTATGTCATATTCACTTTTTCTAATAAAATGTCATGACATCGCGCTTCAGATATGTGAAAATGTTAGTAGTGAGAGCATGTGTTCAGTTAGCGGTAGTCCGATTATGGAGAGCATGATAAATGAGAAAGCAGTTTCCTGTCAAAAGTGCATCTCGGCCTCAATTTTGACGTGCAATATACATTTTAAGAATATACTCGGCCGTGCGTGGTAGTTTTGTCTAAAATATTCAGTTGCGCTTTAAAGAAAAGGTGTAAGAAAGGTCTTGTGATAAACTGCGCAGAGTTAGAACAGTGCTATGAGCAATCACGTATACTTTATCAGTTTTATAAAACGTAAATCTGTAGAGAGTTGCCAACATGATCGACAGCTATATGGGAATACAGTTTGACTTGTAAGCTGATGTCTTGAATGAAATCAAGTGTCTGAAAAAGTAAATGTGACAGATGTACCTATATCAATTTGAACTGTCATACTGACATATTGATTTATTTGCCAGGAAGCGATCCATTTCTGGTTTACAAGTAAAGATATATATAGAAATAAATTTCAGCTACACTAACTTGAAAGTAAACATACACTTAGGGGTGACCTTGTTGTCTTGACCGGGCATTATGGGTTGAAAAAATGTTTCAGGGAAGAGCAGAATCGTTACCTTAATGTAGTTCCAGCTGCCTGACATTTGGTTTCACAAAAAGTTAAACTGACTTAATATTTGTTCGAACAACGCCACGCTGAGGTTGATTTGGTAGAAGTACGTGATCACTTGTTCTGAACCGTTCGTAACAGTGTTGAAAGTTGAATTGACTCTTGAAATAAGGAAACCAACGCCAGTGGACGAATATTTTACCAACAATTATACCCATAATTGTTGGCCTAATACTGGGAATCAGTTGAAAACAGACCCCTCATCTGGCGTTATTATGATAACCTAGCACTGGTAGTGAGATATAATATCTACATCACTATATGCTATTGCATTTTTACGGATTCAGAAACGACAAAACATTTTGAAATACCTACAATATCAGCGGATGTTTATAATTATTACAAAATGCGTTAACTAGTGTTACAAAACACGTTTTATTACAAAACGCTGATACCCTTATTACAAATCGCGTAAACAATATTTTACAAAATGCTGACACCCTTATTACAAAATGCGTAGACCATTATATTACAAAATGCTGATACCCTTATAACATTTTGTGTAAGTTGTTACAAAATGCGTCATATTACAAAATGCCGCAGTACAACCCTCGTAAGTTAAAAGTTCCTCAGCCAAAGTCTGCTCCTAATGTAACGATCAAGTATGAATCTTTCAAAACCTCTTTCTCTGGATACGTGTTTACTTGAGCTGTGTGAGTTTCCTTGGCCGCTTTATAATAGTGTTAATAAATGAATAAAAATATAGATAAATATCATCGCTTGGTTGTATGCGTTTCTGTCGAATATTGATATAGTTGAATTGAAACTAAACATGTACTGTATATTTTTATGTACCATGGATGTGTTATACATTATAAATTAAAGCTGCTCCTCCGACATACGTCATTGTGATGACTATCAATTGAGAACATATTTGTCCGCTGCTTATTAAAATGGACTTACATGTACATGGAAAATTGAATCATCGATTTTATACGAGAAATGTTTCGTTAGACAGTTCACAAAAAACATCACTCTCTCTTGATGAAGTACTATAAATTTAATCTTTTGTACAAACAATGAATTACAGATATTGCTATGTTTTGTAAACTCTATTGACACGGACCAGTGGCTTAAGATCTGACAGGACGAAATATTTTCACTGTGACCGATAATCTACATCGAAGTGTACCTCGTGAGATTCATTCATAGGAGCGCTGGCAAATTAAACATAAATTCCCATACCGTGGATTTAGTGACCGCATTGTTTTTGTTTTTGATCAGATATTTTCTGGCTAATTACGACCGAAACCGTCCATATCACACTATTTGTTGTCGTGGTATTTTGTACGTACCGGTCGCCTGCAGCTTTGTTCTCGATGACAGTCCAGTGCGGGAAAGAGAGGAGAAATTACCGCGTCCGTATGATGACAATTGTCAGGCACAGATATCGCGCCTGTACAATTTTTCCTCTGCATTTTCAGTCAGGCTTTCGCTGTCATTGTTCTGGTACAACATCACACAATGTGTAACCACCGCGGCCTGTTTTAACAGGGGGTCAAGTTGCATAGTGCTAGCAATGTTAATAGCGACTGGTGTTTTCTGCCGTGTAAAAACGATATTAGAGTTGTAGTTCTCACATTTAAAGTTGACAGCGGCGCCGCTAAAAGTTACTTTATAGCCGGTTGGTATTGTTTTGTATATTTCGACGGAAAACGTCTTTGTTTTCTACCCAAGCATTTTCAATGGGGAAATAGCAGTCACCGAGGGGTCCCCCGCGGCTCTCCATAGATAAGTGATCTGTAGATAGTCAAAGAGGCCTAGAAAATGTTCGGTAACGGGAATAACAAGTAAGAACGGTTTGTACAAGGTTGTAAAATATCTGATGTATGTTCACATGTTACCAGGTCATCGATTCAACTCTACTGACAACCCAGTAAATCCAATGTCGACACTAGCAAATATTAACCTATACAAGCAATGCACCCGGAGTGAACAGTACGGTAAACAAAATGGCATGAACTGTGGCACTGTGCATATTAATATTTAACTTCAGTGTATCAGCAAAATTAGTTGAATACACATAGCAGAACTTTCTGTACAAGGATGCAGACGACGTAAAACAAAGAAGCTGCAATAAATCCTTATTATATTTAGTCATAAATTAAAAGTGTTCTATATTCGAATTTTGATGGAACATTTTGTAGTTTCACCCTCTTCGCCTCTTCGAGGAACAACCCAGTGTGTTTCAAAAGAAAAATCCACAATTTTCCTCACTCCACACTCTGATTTTCCCCTTGCTGTCTACTTATTAAGGAAATAACTGAATTTTGTTGCCTGCTCGACTGCCCCTCTTTTATGATTCGACAGTTTAGCAAAATAATAATATTTGTCATAATTATAATTATTTTTATGTGATTGGGGATTTAGCCGCAAGCGGTTTGGACTGTGATGTAATCGGTAGGTGACTTGGTTCTATACATTTTTGAGTTCGAACCCGATCTTGACTTTACTGAATTTTCTGACCAATGTTGATAAATCTGCAGGTTCACAGATTGTCCACTAAGCTCTCTTTCTCATTTGTCCCCTTAAGGGATTTATTGATTGCTTTGATGAAGTTTGTGTGCTATGTTCATAGCGAGTGTGTGCGATTACTTTTAAAGTATTAATTCTACAGCGTAGGGAGATATCGAATTCAATCCGCTGTTAAACAACTCTTTTCTTAGCGTTTTGGATTTCTGTGTCTTCCCTTGATCATCGGGTGCAGTAAGACCTGTGTTTGAAACCTCTCAAGAATATAGCCTCAGTAAATTCTACCCTGCGTTGATACTGTAGCTCTGTTGGTTGACACATCTGTCACTGATGATATCTTTCACCCTTGTAAGCGATGTGTATTATAAAGTTCGTATGTGATGTTGATAACGCGTATATGTGTCCGATTGTTCAATAATACTGTACAGCATATTGAAAATTGCAATAAGAAAATTGTAACAATTTTACTTGGTTATCGAAATACTCTGTTAATGAACAAAGGGCCATGGGGCGTTATCAGTCATGGCAAAAGTGTAAAAATAATAGATTTTTGATTTTGAATACTTTTGGTAAAAAATATTAATTTTTTTCATTATTGTTAACTTTAAAAAGTACGTTACTGCACTATAATCTTGATTTATCACCACTTTTGGTGACAAATTCGCGCTGTTGTAGTACAGACCAAGTTATTCATAAATTAATGATTACGAATATTTTTTGAGAAATGTTCAATATTTCTTCGTTAATGTATACTCACGAAAGTACCCTACAGCACTCAAATCCTAAATGATGATCAGTATTTATTCAAAATTCATGCCGTATGTAGTGCAGATCCTCAGAACTATGGTCAATATAGTCACTGCAGCAACATTGCTCAGTAATTTGATGCGCGGTCATAGTACTGCCTCGGAAGACTCTCTGAACGGGAGGCGGTCGTCGAACTGCGCTTGTGTGACTTTCTTGTTTACGAACAATGTATTTCATGTACTAACGTAGATAAACACGTTTCAACTGTCACATTAGCTACAGTATTAAATCGGTCGTGGGGATTCCTAATCCCTTTGAGCACAGTTACAACGACTGCATCCCTAAAACAGTGAATAATAGGAAATAGGCCGACTTTGACAGTCCAACAGTGCACAGGTCTTCAAATAACTCCCGTTTCGTTACTGCCGCTTGTAGATTTACACAATTTCTACCGCGATTGAGGCAGGGTCGATAGGTCAGACATCGAACTGGCCTGGTTTTAGATCCTCGGCCGTGCGATTTGTAAAGCCTGGACCATCGAGAAATGATGCGTCGTTGAGAGTCCAGGTCATTTTAATTCAAATCCCAATCAACAGGCTACGTATCTGATGTGTATAAATTCAAACATGGCGTGTCATACTTGCAGAAACTCGGTGAGAGGTGGAGCGATCATTTACAGTTTGATAGCGAAAACGGAGTCATATTGGATTCTTTGTCATGCCGCGCAACAAAATAAACGCAGCCAGTGACTTCTTTTTCAGACAGAAAGCCTAAACTAAACGTCATCAAAGGCATAGCACATATTCAATCAATTCAACAAATCAAACAAAAGATTTAATTTCTCTTGTTATTGTAACAAAACGTTCCTTCTTGTGATGAGTTGAGCACAAAAGCATGGTAAATCCCGTACAGGAGTTTGAACGGCGCGGTATTACGTTTACTGCGTCTGCATCTACACACAAACTTCCTTGGTCAATCGAGGTGGTAGCTTCAGCATAACTGGGATAGCGTTAGCCCTACGTACGATGCTGAGTGTTTCCTGCGTTATACGGCCACCCTCTACATACGCCGGGGACATATAATATCGTGCGGTGGGCAAGGATAGCACCAGCGGAACAAACGCAGCTGCAAGCAACTCTATATAGATTGCTTCAATCTTATTGCCAGTATTATATACCTTATTCATGTAACTCGATGCCACCGTCATCACGTACGCCCATTATAAACGTCCAGATAAAATTCCGACGACGAGCATACCGTTGTTGACTGTGACCGACTCCTCTTACCCTCCCAAGGCACACAAGCGGACTATCCATATTGGTGCATGCATAGACACTATCCGTGTTTAGCGTCAGTTCTTTTTTACAAAGAAGGAAAAAACCCTCACTTTTGTTTCAGAGTTGTATAAAATCATTGATAATATTGAAATTTAACCTTTTTCGGGTGTTCTTTTGTTCAAGACATGGCTATATTTGTCCCATATATATCCATGATGGAATCAACACGTTCAAAACAGGTAAGCCGGTACATCTCTCCAATGAAAAAGATTTAATGACATTTGCTTCATTCACTGTGTGATTTGTCGGTAAAAACGTCAGTGGCTGCGTTTATATTGTTGCGCCGCACAACAGAGTGCCCAACTTGACTCATTTTTCGCTTTATTAGGTAATGTGACATAATTGACAGAACTGCTAATAACGGATGAACCGTGGCCAATTTTGTGGTTATTGGCCGTTCTGTCAATCATGTCAGCATACCTAATAAATATGTGTGAGCGATAGAGAATATCGAGTACATGTGAGTGCTTCTTGAACTCTCCAGCGTGTTGAGGTAAGGGATCCCTTGGAAAATTGTAACTCAGTTATTGGACCATTCTTTTTCATGGTTTTGGATTAAATGCAGAACACTTATGCATATGATGTCTTCGCTTGGCGACTAGGTGCGGTATATTGTGAGTTCGACACAAATTGAAAATATACTGAATTTTCTATTCTAAGTTTACAGCTATGGTGATTGACACACTTGTCTCCTCGGCTGTCCTTTTCCCCAATGAGCGATATCAGACAGTGCAATGTAGTAAGCGAACATTGGTATGCTAGTGTTCCATGAACTCTACTTGGTGCATGGGGATCATAGTTACAACATGGTAGCAACTTATCTCGATTATTGAATCACGATGTTTTCCCCTTTTAGCTTGGAACCTACTGATGGATACAATTGTACCCGACACTGTTCTTCGACCCTAAAGCAATGTATTGGTTGCCTTGGTAGCCATTTCGCCAAACACGGTGATGTCTTTGCTTGGCGACTGGGTGTCATACATTGTGGGTTCGAAGCCGATCGAAAATCTAATGTACACAGTATTTTCTTCCCTGGATTTATAGCTCTGGTAGTTTAAACACTTGTCTCCGAGTCTGTATTTCTCCCCGTTAGAGCGATATTTAAGTTTTTGTGCAATGTAGGTAGTGAGTGATAGTGTAAGAGTACTCCATGAACTCTACATGTGGAGGGGTCGAAGTCAGTACATTGTTAGATCCAGACTGGATATTGTACCACTCTACGGTTGGGATTAGCAGTAAGGTTAGGACTGTTATGCTGGGTGACAGTGTGGCGTGCGTGGTAGACTCTAAAGCGATTGGAATATACTTAATTTGCTTTCCTTAGTGTGTTGCACTTATGGCAGATAATTACCCCTGAGGCTCTTTCTTCCCGTTAGACAGTGTATCCATTGCGTTAATTAAGTTTTACACGATTGGAACTAATTTGGGATAATTGGACGGTAAAGTAAGGTCATTTTAAGCCGCAAATGTAAGCTCAACTGATTTTCTTTTAAGTTACACACGCATGTTTTCATGAGTAATTTAGTAATTTATTAAATTGCAACATTCAGCTATATTGCACCTTATACGTTTTATAAATTTGAAAAATATGAAGATCCCGTTATCCCAAATTAGTTCCAATCGTGTTGTTTGTGTGTAGTGTTGGTCGCGAGCCTTTGTGTGCTAGTGCTTCATAAACTCTACAGCGTGTGAGGCGGTCGTTGTCAGGAGATTTTTACAACTTACCACAGTTTTAAACAAGTCTTTTCAACGTTAGGGATTTAGCCGAGCAATTTTGACTGCGATGCCTTTTCATGGTGACTAGATGCCGTGCGTTGTAAATGATAAACCGATCGAGAGTTTACTGAAATTGCTTATTTGCTTCTGCAAGCAAAACTAATACGCGGTAAAGTTTAGTTAGCTGTTTCTAATAACAACGCTATAGCTTGACCGAGGCAATCGAAGAAGGGAAAATAAGGAAATATCAACACATTGACCAGAACTTTCACGGCTGGAACCGCGCTATATGCATTTCACCATGGACTTTGCCGTCCGTGAATACAATCCCTGTATGTACTTACAACAGAACGAAAAAGAGTTCCCACTTTACGAAAAAGTCAGGTTTTTCTCAATTTTCATGTGAAAAATGGAAAAGTAGCGGCATTTGATTGCTTGTTTTGGATAATTTATCTCCAAAATTGCGAATTATGGAACTTGTGTTAAATAACTTTAATTTTTCTTTGCATTTGACAAGACTGCCATATTTTGACACAAAGATACAATTTCCATTTTCACAGAGAAAAAAATTATTTTGGTGATGTACATAAATTTACCTCTTGTGAATGGCATGAAAATGAAGGAAAAAACTGACAAATGAATTTGCACATTTTAGATACCAACACACCTCATTAATTTTCTCTGAAATATTTTTTTTTAAATAATGGAACGCACCTGTACTTACATTTTTGCAAAGAAAACTTGCATGCATCAAATTGCTCAAGGTAGTTTGCAGATTTTAAAGAAAAAATCCTCTTATACAATTGACTACAATTATTTTCTCTCATTTTTCATTATAATTTGCTAAACTGGATATTAAATGAATCAACTCCTCTATTTTGTGCATTTTTCACAAAATTTCTGTCCAATAAGCTTGTCAGCTGACAAAAGTGTATGAAAGAAGCCCATGGTACAATTAACCCTCGCCATCTCAACTTTTGTTCACTTTGAAGTTCAAGTTCAACTTTTGTTGATATTTGGAATCCAACCGTGCCTACGGTAACTCAAGTTTTGTTCACTTTGAAGTTCAAGTTCACTTTTGTTGACATTTGGAATCCAACCGTGCCTACTGTAACCCAACTTTTGTTCACTTTGAAGTTCAAGTTCAACTTTAGTTGACATTTTGAAGCTCACCGTGCCTATGCTATTGTTAGCTCTGAGTTGAACCACGCCACCCTGGAAGATATCCCAGAATTCACCACTTCATCTTCCCTTCACAAATGATGGCCATCTAGTGATATAGCGGTAAATACGCTAAATTTTCAAACTAATTTTCAGAGCCACTATGTATTTTCTAGTAAACTCATTTTCACACCACCCAGCGATGTTTTATTGCCTGATGTACAGGGGTAGTGGTATTTTTTACGAATTTTCATTAGTTTTATGCATGAATTTTTGGATCGAAAAATTGATGCTTTGTAAAGTTTGGTCAAACATCCCACGCATTCACTTTTCCAAAGACGTTTTTTGATAAAATTCGTATGGTCAACCCAATGTAGTATTATTCGACTCTAAATGGTACGAAATGTGTCAAACTGTCAGCCGACCCCTATCGACCCCTAGCATTTTGATGTAAGGGGCTTTATTTCTGCCTACTTTTAGTGATTTTCTAAAATGTGGACGCCTTATGTAAACATAGCCAGGCCTGCAGCTTGGGGCCGGGGCAGCAGGTACTGTAACCTCGACCCCTGTCCGTTTCGACCCAAGTATTCACACCCTCTTGTCGTTGTTTGTGGTCAGATCAATCCCGGTGCCTTAGTCACTTCGACCTTCAGTCACTTTTCATGTTGCATGTACCTGACAACGTTTTACTGAGTACATTATGAAACTTGTTTCTGTGAGAAAAGCTGCTTGCTTCGAATTCCCTATAACAACCTGATACTTGTGTACGCCGCGTGATACTTGTGGGAGGCCTGGTGTACCCCAGCAGCCCCATTGTCATTTACTAACTAGGAAATGTGTGTCACTGAAGTGGGGATGGAGTACAGCATGTCATTTACTAATTTTCGGAATAAGGCATTTGTCATTATCGCAATTGCTTGTCATATGCGGCAAGACTGGATGAGAGAAGCCGATCCGCTCGCCTTGGTGTCTTGACGCCAAATGAGCCGATTTCCAGTTTAAGCGTTGGACTTACAGCAATGCATTATGGGATATCTTCCAGGGCGGCGTGGAGTTGAACTAAGCTAATGTCACCTATTCACTTTCAAATGAAACAAAATTTACTGGTGAGTATTGTGGTTTTACCGAGTGTAGCAGTGCATAAATAACTTTAAAATAAAAATAGTGCTTACACTATTGAATACATATAACGGGAGAGATAATGCATTTCTAGTTAAAATAAATGTATTTTTTAATTAAAATTGACAGAAATAAGATCATACAAACTACAAACACATAGGACTATTAAGATTTATGCAAATTTACAGGGCTGCATACATTTATAGAAAATCATTGGAAATACATAGAAAATATTAACAACATACATTTGTATCTTTTTAAACGACTGGACTGAAATTACTATGGATGGCAAATCTTTTCAAAGTGATGCTACACAAAAGCGTGACCCTTGAAGTGTTTTTGCTTGACAAAGTTCCACCCTCCCAATTATCATGTGCAAAAACAGTAATCTATCCTCTGTGTGTCAAAGTCTAATAATAATAATGTCTGATTTGACACAGACTTTCTCATTTGACCTTTGAACAATTATGTATTTGTCCACACCTGAATGGAAAGTGATATCAAAGAATATAAAGGAAAAAGTTTGAAAAATTGTCACAAAGGTGGTTTCAAAGAATGTTACAATATGTAATTACATTCTCTTAAATTCTTTACAAACATGGATAAATCTACATATATACAGTGCCATCCAATAATATATCAGTATTTGAAACTTCTATCTTTTGATCACCAGGTGTTTTCATATTCAATCAGAAGATAAATTTCAAGTACAGAAACTGTAAATTGTGATGGTTTTTTACTATTCTTCTTTTTATTGCAATGTTCTATTCCTAAGGTATTAAAGATACACAGTATTTAGCTTGTCATTTCAGCCTGAACACGCATGTTTAACTGAAAATGTACATGTGAAAAGTGTATTATTGAAGAGTGAATTCTGGTGCAGACTAGAATTCAAATGTAAACATTAAAGGCCTAGAAATGCTAAATGTTGATGACTTTTACCAAATTTCAGCCAGATTGTCTTGTCTTACTCCCATAAGTATGTTTGCGTGCAGGGTTTTAAGCCTGTCAATTCAGCTTGTACATGTATAAACTGCATTGCCATTGTTGACAACTGAATTCTGGTCCGGACTAGAATTCAAATGTAATTAATAACATTGTATTTTACAAATATAGATGCTATGTTGACAAGCTAAATAGTGGGTGTTTCAACATTCTTTTGAGTTAGAATATGCAGTAGCAATTGACAAACAATATAAAAAAAATTAGAAAAATCATAAGTTAGCATTACTAGCCCAAAACAGTACATGTACAAATGCTGTGCAGACAAGCTAAAATGTGAGTGTCTCAACATTCTTCTGAGACCGGGTTTAGAACAATAAGTGACATAAGAAAAGATGTAGAAAAAATCCTAAAAGTTACAGCACTTGGGAGTTTCTATTGGGCAGAAAATGTAAAATAATTAGATGGTGTATTTAAATACATCTGTACAGGTGTACAGTCAAAGTACATGGGTAGGATACATACATTATTAAAGCAGTTACAACGGATGTACATGTTTGCGTATTGTACATACACGCATTCACTTATGCAGACATCAAGCCCGTGGACATATGGACATACATGTACCTGATTACATAAATTCATATACATACACATTAGTCTGTGCATACTCATGTACAAAAAAACACAGTACATACAGATATATAGATGACAATGATGAGGATCCTGTATGTTCATTGATACTGACGCATGTGTACATTGAATGTTTACACGTACACATATACTGGTACATACATGTAAGCAGTGTACGTACGTGTGAATATATATATAATATATATATATATATATATATATATATATATATATATATATATATATATATATATATATATATATATATATATATATATATATGTGTGTGTGTGTGTGTGTGTGTGTGTGTGTGTGTGTGTGTGTGTGTGTGTGTGTTTGTATATTAGCTTGTGTGTCCTCTGTTGATTACACAGAAAACCTGCATGATTTTTCAGAGCTATATGTATGTCTGTGCACAGTCCCTCCATCATGTCTGTCTGTGCTTCTTGTCTATGTACATGTGTATGTGCAGCAGATACTGATGCATGTGTACATTGTCTGTATATGTGTACATTGTATACATGTGGTGTATGTATGTGTGAGTATATATATATATATATATATATATATATATATATATAATATATATAATATATATATATATATATATAATATATATATATATATATATATATATATATATATATATATATCGCATTTTACATACATGTTTAAATAGTGTATTACGGTGTGCAACAGATACCGATGCATCTATAAATGCAAACATGCAAACACATGCATATATATAGACTGTACATTACATCTACTACAGCAAAAACCTTTTTGTAAATTAGTTCTTGTATCTCTTTCAAGTTACACCCGTGGCCACTTAGTGTTGATCAAGGCTACTTGGTACAGACAGAAATTCTGCTTGTGTAGAGACAAAACAGGCCCTGCCAAGGGTTGTAGATGACAGCTAACGATTACTATCCTGTGTTAAAAATTGAGACACAAGATACCACTTCTGAAGCTTATACTTGATAATTAGTTATTGAGGCAACACACTTTTATGAGCACACTGCTATTGCATCAAGTAAAATTGTATGTCCCATGCAGACAGTGTGCCTGGGGAAATTGAAATACACAAGACTTGTGCATGGACCAGTGTATGGTAATGTTACATTGTATCTCAATCTTGAACATCGGGTGCCAATCGTAAACACTCATTTACAACCCCAGACAGAGCTAGTTTTGCTTTGTACAAGTAGAATTTCTGTCTGTATCAAGTAGCCTTGATCAACACTAAAGTGGCACGGGTGTAAACAGTTCCCCAGTTTTGGAATGTACAGTCTATATGCTTGTGTTTGTATATCAGCTTGTGTGTTCTCTGTTAATTACACAGAAAATCTGCAAGATTTCTTAGAGCTACTTGTAAATGTATGCCTGTATAAACTCCCTCCCATCATTGTCATCAGTTTGTCTTTCAGTTTCCCCAGTGTTGTGTAGTGAGGAAATTTCATGTAGAAAATTAATGAGAAAAGTCCAACAACTACATCTGAGTGTCTCTACACTGTATATTTTTTGGGGGGCTTGAAAAAATTACCCATGTAGGATTGAACCCACGTTCCCCGAATTCGGTTCAAGTTGGTTTGACATGTGCTGTCCTGTTTGCCTTTTTCCTTCCGAGAAGACCTCAGATTTTACAATGGCTATTCTCCCAAAGGAGATGTTTTAAGGAATCAGACACACACACACACACACACACACACACACACACACACACACACACACACACACACATATATATATATATATATATATATATATATATATATATATATATATATATATATATATATATATATATATATACATTTGTGTGTGTATGTGTGTAGGTGCGCGGATTGTCTATGTATGCAAGTGTGCTGCACAGAAAAACTTCACAATTTTTCAGAGCTACACTGTATGCCTGTACGCAGTCACTCTATCATTGTCTTCTCATTGTCTGTCTGTACAACATGTCTATTAACACATTTGCACAGTATATATATGTGAATATACATCTATGTACATATGTACATACAGGACTATGATGTGCATATGTATGCACGTTCATGCCTGTTGCAATGTAAAGACATAAATAATGCGCGTCTATCTCAACCCATCTTGTGTCCCTGTACACCTGTAAAAACATTTTCCAGTGTTTTAACTTATTATTTTCCATTTGAGGCCTCGTGTTTCAATTAACACCAATGCAGTTACAAATATTTTAGTATGCTTGCTATGACAATGGGTCAAAATTTCCAATAAATTTATGACAAGCATTAACATATCGATTGTAATGACAACCACCATTGTTCACATCACTGGAGTAAAATTACCAAGCTGTTGTTAGTTTGAAATAGAATGAATTATATGCAGCATATAAACATACATTGGCCTGACAAACTATCAAAGTGTTCATCTTAATTTGTTCAAACCCTTGACAAGGAGTAAATTATTTTACCTACAATTTTATGGCATTAGAATATTCATGCAACAGTGTCCCTTAATGTTTTTGGATGTCACTGACACTAATTGGTTCATAAAAGTAAAATGCAAAATTGCTAGAGTGAGCATATGTTGCTTATAATATTATTAGTGAGGTATCTTAAAGGTACTCCTTTTTACTCAACATTTTGGAAACGTCAAGCTCAACTTAGATGGGTACATGTACACCTCAAACCGCACCTCCCCCCCCCCCGTGTAAATGATGAGTTTCTCCTTGCACCATACGTGTGCAATGTTTGACCCCTTGTTAACTTCAAAATAGATGACCTAGGCCTATACCTTCAACTGTTTCATCCGATGTTTTGTTTACAGCTTGTCGGGTATTCCTTCTCGTCTCAATTGCAGATTGTTGCATTGCATTCCTTTGTAAAGCTTCTGCTGTTATTAGCCGCGAGAAGTACAACGTTCATGATTTGAGGCAGATCGTCCAACGCGCTGGGATTACCTCCGGGGATTACCTCCATTGAAGGGAAAAAGTACCTGCCGTGTGCCGGTGCAGTAACGATCGGTGACCTGGTGTAGCAAACGAAGTCAAACATCGCATTTTCGGCATGGTTGAGACATCTCGCTCCTACTCTCACGGTCAAAAGAAGCGCCGCAGCCGCTTTTTCTTTGTCCTTGAGTGCAGCTGTGCATTCTTTGTTGGTATGTACATGTAAGCTGGTTGTGTTCTGACGTAACTGTATATACTATTAAAATAGGTAGGGGTCAGTTCCTTGTGCCATGCCGCCAGAAAAAATATTGCAATCTTAAAGCTGAAACTATATCACAGGACGAAAACACAGTAGTGATTGTAAGTGATATACAATAGAATTATACTCAAGAGAGAAAAGCACACCTAACGCTTAACAGGCAGTACAAGACCTGTACCCTACTGCCCTTCCCTTTTTACAATGGACTACCCGACCCTTGACCTTCACTAAGGTAAAAGGTAAATATGAACCGAATCTCGACACACAGACAGAAACCGGCGGAACACACAAGTCATGTCACGGTTTTTGTGGAGCTTGGAGGGACTGCGGTCATGTACAGTGGCTGCGTGCACGATTTTGTGGAGGGACCGTGCTGCGTATCATACCATCGTCAAAGATTCGCATAATTCAACATTTATTCGACAAGTCTTCAAGGCGACAGCTTATGCAGTGAACTGTGCGTGATGTAACTGCTTATCCATGTCATGGATAATGGCGTGCAGTTGCAGAAAAAACAGCCGGCTTTAGACTCAAGCACCTTACACAACATGTATTTTGTACCACAGTCGAATCGTGACTTTAAACAGCGTGTATGTATGACCGACACACTTGTTCATCTCAGGAATTCGACCACTTCGGTTCACTGTTGCGGCCGGCCAGGAATGTAGTGTAGTGGAGGTATCTCACACATACTCTTCCATGCCTACACAAAGGTATGTCAAGTTTGTAATCTTTATCCAAACACCCTTTTTATAGTTCCGTGGTTCAAATCAAACAAACATTGACCACTAAAGCTCAATCTTCAAATAGCAAGGGAGGAGTCCTTGGGCGAGGGGGGGGAGGGGAGGGGTTGTTACTTTGAAATGTATTATGCCAAGGGACACTTTGTAAATTTTAGGCATGTCCATTTGATCAACAGACATTCAACTGTAAACATTTCCATTTCCATTACTTCAGCATCGCCCTCCAGGTCTTTTTATACTCAATGGTGTAATTATACAGACATACATGGTATAATATTCAAAATTACCAAGGTACATTTTCTTTTAACATTGCACCTCTGTTTCTACAGTACATGCATGTGCGTTCCTCAGGCCCACTTCTCCCATTGCCAATATCTTGTATTTAAATATGAAATATATTAGGATTTCACTGAAATTTTCCAGCTCACAGAGTCAGAGTCAATCATTGTGGCACCAGAATTTTGCCAGCATTGAAGGTCGTCTAGCCTTGTGTTAGGAAAACCTATAAGTACATATAAGTTTACTGAGTTCATTGGTTTTTCAGAGACATGCACAAAAATTTGTATCTTTTAAACCTCAAATTTAATTAGGCCATGTTGATGCAAACTATCAATGTAAAAGTAGTGTACAGTTTGCAATTTCCTGAGAAAACTGACAAGAACTTGGCCATTCAAACAAATCCAATCATTTGATAACTAACACTACTCTTACATGTTCCTACATACCACAAGTTTGTGAAACTAATTGCATTCTGAATAATTGCCTGTATTTTCACCAAGTACCACATTATCTTTCGCAATATACAAATTTTATATTTTGTAAATTCATTTAACACTAACAAAAGAGCTTCCCATTAATTATATTTAAATGATTAGAGCCAAATGAATTAAATGTGAACTGACAAATATAAAGAGACTTAAATAGTACCTGTACAGTTGTGTACCAGTCACACATACATGTTTGTACATTTGATGCTGAACACTTGAAATAAGTAGGTCTTTCATACTCTGTTTTTTTAATTGCAAAGGTAATTCTGGAGTTTTAAATGAAAGAGTAAGTGAAAACTACACTGTACAGGTACATGTGACAGCCAGCTATAATACTGTACTGAAATGCCAGTGTCACTTTCTTTAAGACAAACAACTCATTACACCTTCACTAAACTGCTGAATCTACTTTCCCTTGGACCCCTCACCAAAAACAAAAAATAGAAGCATAGTCACATAGGGGTCATGATATTTTTCTATGAAATGGTCATGAATGTGAAGACAGCCAGAATTGAGCTGACAATGTTCTGGTGTAAAGTACTGAAAATGAGAGTAATTATACACATGGTACATAGTGAATTTAAATATTTTTGTTTTTTCTTTCAATACATGTCAATACATATTTGTATGCTACTTGGTTTGTATGGCTCAACTAATATGTGTGTTTTATTATCTTTGATTGTAGATCATTGCCATGAGAAGGACACCAACAACACAACAGAGGCTGAAGAATTACATGGGAACATGAACAGTACTTCATTGTGTGTAGAGTTGTTAGAGGAGATTGATGACGGAAACAAAACGGATGGGACCCAGAATACTTGCCAAGACTTCAAGACCATATTGAGGAGTAAGTAGTCAAACCCTTGATGGAAAAGCTACATCATATGTCAAAGAAAATCAAGGGACCATAGTTTAGGTAGATTCTACAAATACTCAAAATGTTTGAAGCTTTCAACTTCATTGATTTAAGAACATTGTCACAGAGTTTTCCTTTTCCTTCCTCCAATTTGGTTTTAGATGGATACATGTAGCGAACAAAATTCAATTGACATCTTTTGATACATGTACAGTAAGATTGAAGTCATGGTCAAAGATACGAGAAATTCCCCAGACAAATACTGGTTCGTTGCTTTGAATATTGAAACAAGGCCTCTAAGGGGTGTCTTTAGCTCATACTTGTATACATCTAGTTAAATACATGTAGCTTTTTTATGTGATGTGTATTTTGCATCATTATAAAAGAATGTAGCAGTTATACAGGAATTTGTTTGGCAATATTAATTACGTACGGTTCAGACGTTAATTCAGTCTAGTTTTTGTGGGTTTTAGCTTGTCAAGATCTGTTGTTACACATTTTGAAACTGATTTCATTCAAATGGCAGAGTACTAATGTGCAATATTTTGTTCACAATCTGATTAATTGCTGGTGGCTGAGATAGGACCCATACATGTACATGTACAACTCACATATATGATTGAATTATTTTTTATTTCAACTCTGTAAACCAAACAAAAGATGAAATCATGTTTACTTTGATACATGTATGCTTACTGTCAAAAGAGAGCATTGATATACTTTTATAAAAAAATGAAATTAAATAGAAAGGCCATTGCTTTGAATCTTCAACATTTTTCAAATGGGCCATGATAAACATGCAGAAATTATTCAATTCTGAAAATTGATATTACATTAACCCTTTTCCTGCCAAGTGCATATTTCACCACCAGGTCAAGATGGTTAAAATTAATGAAACACAACATATTCCATATGGTGTATTTTAACATAATACTGTACATGTAAAGGCAGTTGAAGACATAAATTGAATTTATGTCTTCAACTGCCTTTACATGTACAGTATTATGTTAAAATTATTCTATAAACTTGATTTTTTTTACCAAAGATGCTGTAACATACCAAGCCAAGTGTGTGAAAATACGTCATGTTTTGCTCAATACCACTTTTTACTGACTTGGTTGATGGGGAAGTTATACTGTCTGGCAGGAAAAGGGTTAACTTAACACTTTTTTACATCAGTCCTTAAGCAGCCACAATATTTCAACAGATCATTTGCTGTATTTGCTTCGTTAGATGGCTATTGTTTTTTGCTCACGTGTTCACACACGTGAGCATATGGTTTAGCCATGTCTGTGTGTGTGTGTGTGTGTGTGTGTGTGTGTGTGTCTGTGTGTCCGTGTGTCTGTATCCCCATTATCTCAAAAACGGCTGAACGTATTTCAGTCAAATTTGGTAGACATCTTCAGAATTCAAATGGCTAGAACTGAAAAGGTTTTGGTGGGCGTGGCTTGCATATTAATGAAGTTATCACAGTTTTAATTTTTCTGATACATGGTAGTCTATGGGAAGCATGATGACCATGGTTCTGGGTATCTGTGCACGTTACACTCTGGCCAGACGATGCTGAAGTTAGACACGGTTTCGGATTCGGTTTTGGATTCAGTTTCGGATTCGGTTTCGGATTCGAGAGACTGAAAGAAATTTTATATTTTCAGCCAATTGTTACACTGTGGAATACTGGATTTTCCTTACTTTCCCTGGACCTTTTTTCAGCTAAAATAATATCTAATCACACTAGACAAAGTGAAAATAAGATCACAATAAAACAATGCATATATTTCATGGCATAAATTGTGTGCATATATTCACAAATGGTTAAAAAATAGAAATTACAGAAAGCTTCAAAGCACTCTAATTTAAAATTTAAAGGAAGTGTCGAGCAAGGAAAACAATATTTAAAACATACTTTAATCATTTTATATGTCACAATGTGTGTCACATGGTTTAATGTGTATATGTTGTATTAATTTGATGTTTTGATTGATGTTGTTTTACATAATATGTTGCGTAATAAAGATAGCATTGATGCATTTCTTTGAATTGTGCGTAGTACTGTTAGCTTGAATAGTCTGAACTGCATAATGCCATAATTGAGATGGACAGCTCATAAGTTGTAACTTTTGACTGATTTTTCAGCAGTTTTGTCTTGTGTAGTCATGCATTACAGTTCCTTGCTCTACTGCCTAAAGTGTTTTGATTTTTAAACTTATAAATTATGATTATATAGGAACATTTATGTCATGAACTACATGCTACATTTATGTGATAAAATACATGCTATTTGTGCAGTAATTTCATCTAGTTAAAATATCTCCTTGTGTATCAGTAGTTATTATATTCTTCGAAAAAATAATAACATGAGCTGGAAATATAAGAACCGAATCCGAAACTGAATCCGAAACTGAGTCCAACTTCAGCATCGTCTCTGGCTAGAGTAAAGCCGTAGTACTCATCGTCAGAAATATCGTCGAAGGCCGGCTATTGCTGGCAATCCGGAGCAAGGTAACGGCACTCAGCTGCTTCATAAACCTTAGTACATCTAGAGGACCGTCACAGGAAAAAGTCAGGTAAGTGTTTCACTCTTTTGTATGGTAACAAGTCGCGATGATACGTGTTACTGTTAGTGGAAAAACAAGGTGGCCGATATGGCTAAGGTGTACGGTATGCGTATCCTTACGTCGGAAGATTTTGCGTCAAAAGATTAGACTTTGTATTTGTGAAAATAGACAAGATTTCATCTAGCTAAAGGTAAATTTGTTCATTATGGAAGCGATCAACAATTTTGAATCTCGAGAACGGTGTCCTTGATGAGTCGTAAATATGAACAAGTGGTGAGGACACGTGTTAGTGGAAAAACAAGATGGCCGACGTGGCCAAGGTGTACTTGTATGCGTATCCGTGCGACGTCAGAAGTTTATTGCGTCAAAAGGTTAGACTTTGAATTTGTGAAAATAGACATGATTTCATCGAGATAAAGATAAATTTGTTCATTATGGTAGTGATCAAAATTTTGAATCTCGAGAACGATGTGCTTGAGGAGTCGTAAATATGGAAAAAAAATCAAATTCGTTCAATAAAAAATACGCATCTCCAATAGAAATATGGCCGACTATGGTCATTCAAGACACAGTACACATTTTTTCAAGGAACCAAACATTGTATAGAGGGGGAAGTGTAGTTGTTGTATATAAAGGTTGTTTTTCAAAATATTGAAATTGAGCAGATAAATCATAAACGTTTACCTGGAAAATGCCTAGGGTAGGTCCGTTTATTTGCATATTTTATGGTATATGTCTTCCTATTTTTTGTCAAAGAATTTTAGAATTCGATAGACTGATATATTATACATATACAGTTCATGATGGGCTACATACATGACTCAAATTTGTTGCAGTTATTTGAAAAGTCCTGATCAAATGGGAGCAGTACTTTGGCAGTATTTTTGATAGGGTGACATTTTGTTGGTATGAACTTTCTACTGGGTATTTTTTGAACTTTAAATTTAGGGACGGACCATTAGACTTTGGGAGGGCGGTGGTCACGACTGGATTCTGAAATTTTTTTTTTTAAGTCCGATAATTTTAAATTTTATTTTTTTCAAATGAAAATAGACTTGCAAATTTTTTTTTTCTGAATTTTGCAGAATTTTTTATTATCGGTTACGTTCTGAATATTTTTTATTTTGGAGAGAAGTCTGAAAATTTTGTTTTCAAATTTTCTGCTCTGAAATTTTTTTTTTCCGGTTCTGACCACCCCCCCCCTTGCCAAAGTCTACAAAGTCTAATGGTCCGTCCCTTAGCCCATGCTGCCACTCAAATCATATATTGATTTTATTTCTTATACAGATTACATCTACAAGCCGAAGTCCTGCACCACTACTGCTCAAGAGGTTGATTTTGCTATAATAAGGCTTGTATTTGGCCGCTGAAGGCCATGCATAGAAGGCTACATTTGCACATTTGGCCGCTGGAAGGCTCATATTTGCATATTTGGCCGTTGGAAGGCTCACATTTGGCCGTTGGAAGGCTCATATTTGGCCGCTAGAAGGCTCATATTTGCACATTTGGCCGTTGGAAGGCTCACAGAACGCTCAGACATTTGGCCGTTAGAAGGCTCACTTTTCACTATTATAACAATCACACCATCATAAGAATCAAATAAATATTTAAAAATTGGAAGATTTGAGTACTTGCTTTAATTTTATAGTGACTGCCACAAGATATATATACACAACATACAGAGATATATTTATTTATTCTTGGTGTTTTATCTAATAATCCATCCATCCTAGAGAATACAAGGATAACTTGTACACGAATTCTTGAGTGAAACACAACAGCATTTATTCCAGATTATACCTTTTTGATACTGCAACAAGTACAATAATCTGAAGGAATCTTATCACATCTGTTAGAAGTTGAAAACATCAATACAATGAGAGTAAAGAAATTAAGCCACAAGGCCAAAAATGAAAAGAGAAAATTGCATCTCCAACATAAAAGACAATGTCCACAAAATTCTTACAGAAAGGTGGTTATTGAGGGTGATGGCAATTGTTTATTTAGGGCTATAAGTCAAGGTCTCTTTGGATCTCAGATTCATCATAATGCTGTAAGATTACAAATTGTCAACTATATAATTGATCATTGGGATCAATATGAGCAGTTCATTAAAGGTGAATATCAGAGATATCATGTAAATAATCAAGATGACTACAGACAGTACATGTCTATATCTGACCCAGGTTTGGCAACTCATGGTGGCCATATTGAAATAAATGCAGCTGCTATGGCATACAGTGTAAAAATTGCAGTTCATCTAGATGTTCTGAATGAACCATTCGACACTGAAGGTGAATCCTCTGAACAATACACCTATTATACCATGCAATCCGTGTTGAAGGACAAATTGATAGTGGGCACTATGATTTGTCAAAAGTAGAAAAATTGCCTTGGCCACCCAATTATAACAAAATCGGTTTCAACACTTTTTATCTAATGTTCTTGTCATTCTGTCAACAAAATCACACTAATGCACGTGAGCATATTCAGTTCATATCTGGTTCTCAGGCTTGAACTGAAGGAGCCAAGTGTAGTTGGATGTTTTTAATTGTTGTAACATGGCAAGGATATTGTGACAGTAGATTGGTGACAATGTGTTCTCTCTTGTAGACAGCAATAGACAGCAATTTAAGTATTAAATGCTTGAAGAATAATTTAATCTAACACTTTCTCAATACAGTTAGGGGTCAAAAATAGCTATCTATGCTGACCTGAATTCAACATTAGTAGTACTGAAGCAACAATTTGGACAACAATGCAACTCTAACAATCACATTCTTTTTCACCTCCGTGACTTCATAGGTTTCTGTGGCAACTACAAAGTCACATAAAATGTTTTAGCACACAACATGTATTTCCATACATGTACTGTAGGGACTAATAAACAGAATTGGAAATTTAATTGTTTATGGAGACTCCACACAGGGCACTCTGCAGTGCATTTTGTTGTCATTCACAACTGTACATTTTCCTCATCTTTTAAAACCTTTTGAAGTTTTTATCAGTTTAACAAGAGGGGTGTATGTGTTCAAAGACTTGTTCATCAAATTTCCTTCCAAAATTATTATAATTTTTTTACAATCCACATCCATAAGTTACTTTAGTATTTTTTTATTTAAGCGTGATGCTACATATACATGTATCTGTATGTAATGACTAAGCCTCTTCATATCAATCAACATGATTACATTTTATTCTGTATCAGATGTGTTCTTACATGATTAGGTTTTCATTTTCCTCTGACACTTCTGTGTAGGGCTATATAGGCTGGCTGCAAGGTCACTTGTAGTATGATGTTAAACTCTGTCTTTCAATTTTAAAATAGTATAGTACATGTAGGTCTCCAGTGCTACACTTTACTTTGTGGCCACCCAGTGTAGGTTCATCATCATGTATCAGGACCATCAACTTACAATGATAATTCAAAGACACTAAAAATTTGCATTAATTGCTAAGAACTATGTATATGGTATATCAACTGCTTTTTACCAGTCAATTACATTGCAGTAGCATGTATATACAATGTATTATCTGTTGAGAATTTGTTGAAAGCATTACTAATATATATAGGGCTCAGCCCTTGGTGTCGCGCCAGGGGTTAAGATTGGCAATGTTATTTGTATTGATTCATGATAAAATGTAATTAATTGTTACTTCATAAACGTATATATGACAACTATGCCCAGTTTCCCTCTGATGAAAGCAGTTCACGTACGTACACGCGCGGACGTTCAAACCCAGCTGCAGCAGTGCAGGATATAGGCCTATAGATTTTCTGTGACGTGTAAAAATTTTGGACAAAAATTGGCAAGTTTTACATTGATAACAGCCTATTGCGTTAACCAAGGACGTATCATGCAATCATCATCATTGCAATGGTAACCGCACTGCCCAACTTCCACTTGCAAGCTGAAAACTATAGCGTTCCGTCTAAAAACTGGCAATTTTTGAATTTAATTATTGACACTGGGGGCGCTTTTCTAAAATTCAATCCCAGCATTCTTTGCGTATGCCACCGTTCATATGCGCGACTGTTTTCTCCCTTTATCTATATTACGATATCTGTATCAGCGATAAGGTGCATAATAACATTTACTGGCTAATAAAAGAGGTATATTTATAAATGGCATGTTATATAATAATAATTTGTTTCGTATTTGTTTATTTACAAGTACTCAAAAAAAAACATGGCGGCGCCCACGAAAGAAGGGTACACTTCCGGTTACTCGCATAGTAATTATGAATAAGCGCATGCGTAGTCAGTAACCGCTGGCGCGACTACTAAATATTGCTAAATTGTTGTAACGTTGCAAAAATAATGATTTGCTAATTGTAAGGTGGAAGGGTTGAACTTTAAACTTAAGGCTGCATTCACAAACACCTCTGGAGGTGAAGGGCAGGAGATTTCAGGGAAGACTTGAAAAAATTTAAAACATGCCAGGGGGATCATAAAAAAATTGACATTGCAAAGGGTGGGAGACTTGAAAATTTATTGAATATCAAATTCCTTTCAAAATACCTTCTGGCACTTTCATTTCCAGCCATTTCCATTTGCTGCGTGACATAGTTATATGTACTTATGAGTAGATGAAATTTCATGTACTCATAAGCACATATACATTGTAACTACAATCTTCTAATCAAGTATAATTATGTCAATTATTCAGGTCCATATATGTACCAATATTGCAGTTTTAAATTAGGAAAAAATTATTCACAGTTTTGTCATAGACTCCATGTATAGGGATCAACATTTCTTGTACACATGCACTTTTTGCCCGCCAATTCAAGCAAAGTACATTTAAATGAATTATCACACACATATAAATGTAAAGATATAGCTTGTTTTATTGGAACAAATTGTAATAATTTGCCCAATAGCCTCACATGCATTCTGATTTGATATTTTCAGACAAAGCTTATATTGGCCACATTTTGCCTTCCTTTGGGAGTGACTAAAAATTATAGCAAGTCAGAAGGGAGGGGAGGGGCTTGAACACATTGTAATTTTAATTTAAAATTTGTTAGGGGGTATTTGAAAAAATCTGAGAACTTATTTGGGAATCCCCCCCCCTCCAGAGCTGTTTGTCAATGCAGCCTAATGGTTCAGTGTAGAAAAGCATTCAATCGGTAGTCTAGTGTATACAGTAAGTATGGCAAATTATAACTGTAATTTTGAGATATATTTTGTTTGAATATATTGTACCTGATGTAACACAAACATTGACTTTTCTTTCAAATCAGATGCTCTCTAAACATAATGTAAATTGTATATGTGAATATTTTTTGTAATGTAAATTACTACTACATGTACTCATTGAAATGTAAATTCCTTATATATGTCATAAATGGTTATGAATTGTAATTGAATGTAATTAATGCTTGTCACTTTCATTTTTTTCCACAAAGAATTTCACTATCACCTTTATCTTTGCACACATTCTATATTTACACATATTGTCCTCTAGTCATGGTGATTCAATTAAGGAAATGTCTAAACAGTCATAACTGAGTATGGCCATTGGCATTAGAGCAGACCAGTTCACCATGTGAAGTATCGTCAACAATTGTTCAGATTTGGAACTGAGTACAATGAGTAGTGTTTAATCAGATCAGTTGACTTGAAGCATTGTCAACTATAGTTGAGATTTTGAACAGAGTATAATTGTTGCAATTTTCCGTTTAAATCTCCCCGTCGTCGGCTAAGTATTTATAAGAAGAGCTCATAGGTAGAGGCGATGGTATAATTAATATACAAGTAAAATTAGCCTTATGGATAGAGGCGATGGTATGATATTGGCATAACTTTTTAGGTTTTAGATTTTGAAGCATCTGTATTATTATCCTTTGAAATTAATTGTATTGTACTATGAAATAGCTTAACTACGTGAAGAAACCTTTTTTCTTTCAGTGGCGGTATACCAACAAGTAGCTGTGAATACGTAGTGGTACTTTTGGCCATGGCCTATCGATCGATATCACTCGGGTCAAGGGTCATCGCAACACACTGTAGCGATAACCCTTGACCCGATCGCGATCGATACGCCTTGCATAGTACCGCTGCGTAATGCAGCTAACAAATGTCTTCTAGTAGACACAATCGCACGTAAAACATCAATTCACATGGATCGTAGAGTATACAATGTATTGTTTCAGCATATGAGAGTTGGCTTTTTTTATTTTAATCAGTTGATGACAAGAATAAGCAAATATTTTGTAACAGTATGAAAAGAGGCTCCCCTCAGCCCCTTGTCTTGCATAGTACCGCTGCGTAATGCAGCTAACACATGTCTCCTAGTAGACACAATCGCACGTAAAACATCAATTCAACATGATCGTAGAGAGGAAATGTCTCTAAGAAGCCATCTTACAAAAATGGAGTATGCATTTCATACATATACGTGTTTTCAACACAATAAGTAAGCTAAATTTGAGTTTTTTCAGATGAACAAGTACATGTATGAAAAAGTATGAACATAAAACGTAATTCACAATATTAAAATAAAACCAGTTTTGTCATTACTTTGTTCATATTTTTTAAAACGATCTATAGTGTTATAGGGATTTTTTATTGCTTATGTTTTTGATAGAGGATGTTAACACCGTAGGTAGTTTCCTCTGACAAACTTCACATACACAGTAGCAATGTTTATTTGCCCATTATACAGTAAATTATTGTATTTTACCGTATAAATGCTTTGTGTATTTTAGAATAAAATAATTTTTCTGAATATAAGTGGTCTGTAATGTTATTTCAAGGCTTGAACACCTCCCGAACGCCCAAATGAAAGGTGTTCAACAAGCGCGCATCATGTGTTCTAGCCTTTAACACACTTATCGTTGAACGGCGTCCATGCGTTCAAAAAGTGTTACAGCCCTTTGAACGCGTAAATGCGTTCAATTTTTTGAACACATTTCATGTGCAACGAGTGTTCTGATATGAACACCATGGTGTTCAATATAATGTCTGATGAACACGTGGCGTTCAAAACTGCACACGTGTGTTCAAAAATTGAACGTTGGTTGAACACGTAATTTAATTTCTGAACGTCTAGACGCGTTCAAAAAGTGTTACAAAAAGGCGCTTAATTGGTGTTCTATCCTTTAACACTTAACTTTACAGTGTAGTACATGCCCTTATCGGCGAGGTAGTTTGCAGGATTTCAGAAAGAGTTGTACAAAGGATTAAGTAGGCGAATGTTGATTAGTTCAAAGAGTAATGTATTTCGTTCTCGATCTTTCGCGAGCTACATCGGCGACACCGATCGGTACGTGTCATAATTGACTACCGAGAAAGCCTATGGGTTGGCTCGCAACGTACATGCAATTGTGGCGACCCGGGCGTGATCGATATGCCATAGCCACCGTACCGCTTCATATTCACAGCTAAAGTCATGTATTAGATTACTTTCTCTGATAACTCCTATGTGACATATGCGAGTATGTTGCAAAATAAGGGGTTCTTGAATTGGACAAAAAGTTGTGTTTTATCCGACAAAAATGTATTTCGTTTAGTTTAATCCAATCCTTTGCGGAGGCTAGGCTACATTGTTCTTGAAGTCACAGACTTCTCCATGTCATTGTTGAGGTAAATGATTTAATATATCCTGACCAGGAAGAATTTCAATGATTCTTCTACAGACTCAGTACACACAAAGGATCACGTGATATTGGTACAAACAAACCAATTTGTACAAGAACTGAAGGAAATATGCCTGTTTGTGGGCGCCTTTGTGCACATGGATTTGTACAATATCGTCCACTTGAATTCAGATTAACCCTATTGACTGGTGCAAAAGGATGTATTGTTTACACAGATGCATCTTGATAAAAGGAAGTGGTACGACCATTTATATGGCTTCAGTCCATATTCACTGTGTGTTCTCGGGAGAGGAGATTCTGATTCACATTTAAAGAAATTGTAAAAATCACGATAGAAATGTACAAACCTGATTACAATACAAAAGGATGTCTTCAGAGAAGCTATAGGTAACGTTTCCTCTTCCGACAAACACATGTCACTGCACTTCAGTATCGATAGTTTGCCTGCTCCCCACTCCCAGCAACAGTTCAAGCTTCCCACTGCCCACTGTCCCCACTGTCCAATAGATACCCACTATGCAACTCAGATCAGCACAAACCGTGCCAGTAGCTAGCAGTATACCTTGAAAAATTGCTCCCCTCTACGTTAGGCGCTTAATCTCCCCTCAAGTTCTATCACCAACCACGGCTTTCCCTCCCTGTAGGTACAGTGCTGTATTTACCTGTACCTGGTGTTAAAATGTTCTCCCCATGGACCCAGTGAAAATAACGAATTTTCCCTGCTCACAGTAAAATCTATTTTACGCCCGCTGATAAGTTTTAAAATTTGCCCACCCACTGAGAAACTGCGCAAGAACTAAACTGCGTAAACAGCTTATTTGGTGGCAACTGAAGTGTGGCATTTTGTGTCTGATTTACAAAGCAAAACACTGAAAGAAATGCGGTACCATGCAAGAGGTCAAAGGAGCATCCGGCCATATTGGTCACCAGACACTAGGATGTTTACATTCTCGACAATTGACATTTGAACGACCTTAACAAACATCCGCAGCTGTCCGTATTGTTTTTGCATTTTAGATTATTCCACTCTCTTAAAAAAAGGGCAAGCTCTTTTTATCAACAAGCTACACAGCTTTCATGACAAGATGTTGACAAAATCGTTGATGAATAGAAGTCGGTAAACGCACAACTTGGAATATTGATATTCGATAACAACAGTACAGGACGAAGTAATTTAACAACCAAATTCATTAGATAATATAGGGCCATGGCAAAAGTCTATTTACCGCTAATTCTTGAACCAAAACAGAATAAAATACAACCCCCCAGTACGACTCCTAATGTAAATGTATGTACATTTAGAAAAATTATGTACAGGAGGGCCACAAGGTTTAATGATGGCGCAATGTCGAAAGCTGAAACATTCGAATTACGACAATGATTCAAGATCCAAGATCCAAGACGTTTAAACACTGTCGTAAAACGGGATTCATGTGTCGTTTAAACAGAAGGGTGATATTGCCCTACATTGGCCCATCTTTCTTTTTATCGAATGTACATGCCCCCGACCCCGGCTTGACTGCTTTGTGTCAATACCAAAAACAACACTTACATTCACAGGTGCAGCAGCATGGTGATACATAGTTTTAATGTGACTTCAATCATGAAAACGTCATCACTGATCATAATATTAATCCAGACGGTGGAAATTTAGATGGATCAAATTCACACTGAATCGTGAAAAATGCGTTTCATAATCCACCCTTAAATTATCGTAATTATTCTATAGCTTTCAGCTCTCTATACATACACGATACATGACAAGCTTTTTGCCATACAAATTTCTGCGAGAGCTTCTGCCAGCTTAATGAGTTAGTGGGTGTGTGTGTCAATATGTACGCACTGATAAACAATGAATTTTAAATTTGCGCCTACACCAAGCATGGCCAGTGAATGGTCAGAAACGCCGTTCCACTTATCACGAACACCCCCACCAAGTGTAACATTTTGTTTATCAGTCCTAAACGCTATGTTTAGTACAAGTTCAGACGTGAGCTGAGCACAATCACCTAAGTTTTCTAGACAAAGCATAAAGAAAATTTTCACTGGCGGTTTACACAGTGTCGCATGACTATATGCTTTCTCACAGAAGCAGGTCTTTAGTCAAGATTTTAAAACTTCAGTACTTGATGCTGAACGAATATGACTAGAAAGTCTATTCCACAAGAAAGCAGCAGCATTCATCTGTGAAGTCGAAGCTCTCGTTTTTCCCGGTCGAATTTGGATTGCAACAGCAAAACTCCGAGTCGTGCGACGGAAAAAGCGTTTTTCCGTCGCAACGTACGAGAGCTATGACTGCTGCTACAGCGACATATGAGAAAGAACGATCATCATAATTTGAGTCTTGTTGGTTGAGTTTTAAGAGAAACTTCATCACTTGAACGGAGAGATCTGAATTCTGGTTTATGAAATCGAAAACTTTAGTGTATACATAGTCCCTCATAACATGACTAGTTGGCAATAGTGTAATACTGTCAGTAAAATTGTACTCGGGTTCATTGGAGGAGAATGGAGAAAATTGAGGCAATGTTATCCTTGAGTTGCTTTCAGCATCTGTGTGTTCCCGACGTTACACGGGTCAGCCGGCATATCAGCATTTTTCTGAGTAGTAAAGTAAAACTTGTATAACTGGGATACTTACCTGAAAAAGCTACAGGGGAGGGAGGAAAATTCCCCCTCCCTCACAGCCCCCTTCCACAACATGGCCGCTAAAACGTTCCAATAGGTGTCAGTCCAGTAGCCGTGGACGATAGGCTTTGCCACTGGTATCACTATAGGGAAAAAGTGCGTGACTAGAGCGAGAAACTGACGCTTTCTCGCAATCAGTGAGAATCTGTTCTTATTCTCACCGCTGTCGGTGAGAAAATTTTAATCTCCACTGGAGATCGGTGAGAAATGCACTCTTGGCGAGAATCAAATGTGAGAACAAATTCTCACCGGTGAGAATGGAAATTCTCACTAAGTACAGCGAGAATTGAAATTCACTGGCGAGAATCATCAAGACTCGCCTTTCTGAGTCTTTATGATTCTCGCCAATGAACGGCGAGTCTTGATGATTCTCGCCAGTGAATTTCAATTCTCGCTGTACTTAGTGAGAATTTCCATTCTCACCGGTGAGAATTTGTTCTCACACTTGATTCTCGCCAAGTAGTGCATTTCTCACCGATCTCCAGTGGAGATTAAAATTTTCTCACCGACAGCGGTGAGAATAAGAACAGATTCTCACCGATTGCGAGAAAGCGTCAGTTTCTCGCTCTAGTCACGCAATTTTTCCCTATAGTGTATGGGTAACAGATGGTGATCTAAAATAATCCAGTGTGGAATTCTGTGGTATGTATAGACATGTACGTGAAAGCTGCAGGTAGGAAAATTTTCCCTACATGAAGTGAGGGTTACCTCACTATGAACTCCGCAACAGCCGGCACTGACGTCACTCCCATTCACAGACTACTCATTGTCATATAATAATAGCTACCGGAAACGGACATTTGCGTCAGTGTTTTTTCGGATGACTAACTGTGGTATTTCAACATCTGTACGGCTATTTAAGCAGGCGGAAAGCTGTGAAACAGCCACATTTCAATAATGGATGGAGACTCTTCAACACAGACAATTGACTGGGATATGGTTTCACTTGCAAGCTCTACAGATGGATTGGAGTATAAATATTTTCCAGCAATAATCCAGAAGCCTGAATGAGCGAATTAGAAATTGTGTGAAATTTTATCGTGATATAGTTGTTGAAACAATTTTCAACACTGGCAGAACCAGAGGTGCCTCAACTAGAAGTTCAACAAACCCCAAAGCGCAAGAAAGTGATTTCTCCCGATGAAATTTTCAATGAGTTGAAGCGATCTTACCAGAGAGGAGTGGTGATCCCGAGATACTTGAACCACCAAGTATCACGAATTCATTCGAAGAGTTCAAGATTGGATTCAAGAATTTCTACCATGGTTTTAGAGCACGTGATCAACAGAAGTTACAGGATAACTACTTGTACAGTCAGTGGTTGGAAAAAGCTTTCATCCATTTCAGCGAGAAGAAAAAGAAAAAGGAGAATTTTATTGATGTGGTTGAAGAGAACTGTGACATAAAACATGTTCGTGCGAGACAGTTCAGAAATTTTATAATGATTTCAAGCATTATCCACAAATATTACATTGTAAATTAAGCTTTGAATGGTTTAACAAGAATGGAAAAATTTGTTGTTATATTTTGATGACCACAGAGAAGAATTTTTCAGTGGACCCATCCTCTACAGTGCACATGTAATTTATGCGCAGCGACCTTTAACTTACCTGTGATGTCATGACTGAGATGTGACATTCTACAGTTTTCATGAAAAATTCCTATGGAGTTTTTTCTGAACTCGAGAGTTAACTAACTTTCATATCCATTTAATCCATAATGACGTATGTATCTTTCTAGAGGTGGACTAAATCCTTCTTGTTTTTGTATTTCTAGTGCCTGATGAAATATGTCCTGAATAAGTTCTGAGGCGTTTTCTGTTGTTGCGCCTTTTTCTTGTATTTGTGTAAGCAGCTGTTTATATTGAACGTAATAATGTTTACTTCTCTCTTCTTTTTGATACTCCTGTTTTTCCTTGTATTACATCAATAATAACACCTGGTATAGGAGTTAAAGCTAAAAGAACTGGAACTGTCGGAATTGCTGCTATGACAGCAGAACTTACAAGAATTCCTTAGTCACATTAAGAGCCATATCAATTCGGCCCATTAATTATAACTGCGACGATATGCAGCGCTAGTTCTTTCGATATAGTCAGCCAATTGTTCAACGCTTTCAACAACTGAGACGTGCATTTTTTACTGTATATGTAAGGGATGATAAAAAATAATTGTAGTAATATAGAAAGACAATATGGCAGAAGGAGGAGAAGATATACCACTCCAGGATTTCGATGATGCAAATTTAAATGACGATGATGCTACTGCTGAAACATTCTTTATAGACGATGATAATGCCCTTGCAGAAGCCGATCCTTTCCAGGCTGGCCCGCAGGTTGGTCGTTTGACTGAACTTAGAGTAGATAAAAAATTAAGTATGGTTAATCAATTCTTAAAGGAGAATAAAATTACTGATCCGGATGCACTAAATGTATTGGCTACGGAATCTGAGATTAGGGATGGAAAGCTGTATTATAAAAACCTCAAACTGTCTAAAGATAGAGGAGGTGGATTTTATAAGCTCACCACATTAATGAGAGAAAAAGGAGGACATGAATTTATGAGAGATGTATTCGGAGGCCGCTCTAGCGCAGAGCCCGAATATGTGAGTCGTACATTGTATTCTGAAGATGTGAAAAATGATAAAATACCGGCTGAGAAAATGACGCCAGAAGACATGGGTATATACAAAGATGAACTGACATTCTTACGGCAAGATGCTTCTGGTAATGCAGATAAAATACAAGCTTTTGAAAATAAAATCGAACAATGGAACAATCTAAACCCTGAATATAGAGCTATTAATGATGAATTAAGGATTGCGAATATGCGTCTTGACGAGCTTAACAATGAAAAAAAGAAAATAACGCTAGAGAAAAAAGAAGTTGAAAAACAGTTAAAGGATCCTGAAACGAGCACCCAAGGAAAAGAAAAAGCCGAGAAACTACTAGCTGAACTCATAACAAGAGAAGCTAAAATTGTTGATCGAATTGAATACGAACATGGTAAGATCAGTGAGGCACGTGAAAGTCTGGCTACGACTAGGTCTCTTCGTGATGTAATTTCCGATCCAGAATTATCACTCAGGCTGAAGCTGACAGAGTTATTTAAACGAAATGGTATTACAATCGCTGCAATACTGACTGCCCTTGGAATGACAATATCAACAATTGCCTTGGCTGTGACTAAAGGAGGAGGAGCAGCAGCAGCAGCAGCAGCAGGAACTGGCGGGTCTGGAGCAGTTCCGCCCAAAGTATACACAAAAGCGAAAGAAATTGTAAAGCAATATGGCGAATGGTTAAAAACCTTGGCCGCAAAAAGTGCTGCTGCAATACCAGGTTTAATCGGCTCCCTTGTCAGTTTTCTTTTAAAAACAGCAGGATCGTTTGTCGGATTTGTTGGAGAACAGCTATGGATATTTTTAACTGGTTTAACATTAGTCATTATAAATAAAATTATGTATTAATATATGACCCCGCATGTTTGGTGAAAAGAATATTGCAAAGTTTCTTTCTAAAAATAAAGACCTGTTTGGTTTCTCTGTCGAATTGGAATGGTGTAAACTCCGACGAGTAAATCGACATATCCTTCGAGCAAATCCAGGTGTCCGACTCAAAGATGATAATCTATATCATAACATATTAGCTTTCATGAAGGAATGTCAAAAGACTAACTTCTTTAAGCGACTAGAATTCATAAACGTCTTTCAGGAGATTGACAATGATGAAATGGAAGTCCAACATTTACAAGAATATTGGGTTCTTCGATTGATTCGCGACACAGGTAATCGATTTATCTTTCAATCAGACGGAAATATTATGTAAAGATGTGATTTATTTTTTCTTTTTTTTTTTTTTCACACTACTATATACATTACACGAAAATAGGGTACGATAGAACATTATTACCGAATTCACCAACCGAATACCGAAGGGAACAAAGTCAGAAAGAACTCATTATGTGATTGCTCATAATCCAATGAGGCAGATCCAGGCCAGACACTTATCATAAGATGTCCAAAGTTAGAAAGCGGAGTAGTACTAGTTCCAGATACTTTCGACCTGGTTTTTGATCTCGAAGTAACGGGACATGAAGATAACCGAGTAGTACAAAATGTTGCAAAAATTTGGTGGAGCGTATGGTTCTCACATTTGATGGTCAGGCACTTTTCAATTTGAATAAATATAATCTTATTGAATGTTATCGGATCTCTTCAAACATAAAAAGGAGAGAACGAACATGACACTGTAAGGAATTCAGAATAAAAATCTAAGAAATTGAGAAGTGGCGCGGCCAATGCAGATCACGCCATCGTGGACGATAATTTACTTTTTGGCACATATAAACAAAAATATGCTATTCATCTTAATCATCCCCTCATAACAGGCCATGGGGTTGCATATCCAAAAGAGTTAGGGAGTCATATCGAATGGGAAATTACGCTTGCACCCGCCTCCCAATTACTTGTCAGTAATAATGTTGTTACACACAATTATAAATTAAAAAACAATCAAATGGAATACGAAACAATTTCTGATCCCGTATTCGCGAGACATACTGCTGGTTATTACAACAGTGGAAAAAGTTACCTTTACGAGCATATACATATTTTAGAACAATCCCATTCAAAGAATCAACACACGGTTATCAATGAAAATATAAATGTACCACGACGTAGCATTAGAGGTATCGCGATACTCTTCACTAAAAATCAGAAT
Source organism: Ptychodera flava (assembly GCF_041260155.1). Classification (NCBI taxonomy): domain Eukaryota; kingdom Metazoa; phylum Hemichordata; class Enteropneusta; family Ptychoderidae; genus Ptychodera; species Ptychodera flava. Next base: position 28,269,597 of record NC_091930.1, read on the forward strand.
CAGTCAGAACATAATAGTGAACTTTTCTTTAATCCATCCATTGAATCTGTGTCTGTATCAATCGAAGGCATTGCAAATAAAATATATGCTCAGAAGATGTTACCAAGACAATTTTGGAAAGAAACACGACGGTATTTTGCTGAAGATAAAGATTGGTGTGAATGATATAGATGAAGTCGATTATTTGAAGAATAAATTCTGTCTGTTATTGATCTGCGTAGCTTTAAAGATATTGAGTTTCATGGAAATGGTCTTAGAGTAATGAACACAAAGGATGGAATGCAGCTTGAAATAATAAAAATGGATACTTCAGTAAAAGTGTCGACACTCGCGATGATAATAGAATCAAGGCCGGGATGATAATATATTTGCCCACGTTTATGTTATTAGTGATGCCCAGGTCTCTGTGAAAATAGTAGATTAAAGTCTTTATTATTTAACTCTGTTTCTATTCCGAAGGCGAGGTCCGGTCATCCTATCGGCCATGTTTCTGCCAGCCATTCGCCCGTGTCTGGATTGTATAACTGTACACGTTTGATATCATTTGGCGCCATCATGATTTTACTACGCTTTTCACTACGGATTTCTCCAGGTTTTTTCCGTACAAACTGTACAAATTGTGCCCGCTCGGGTTCCTTCCCAGTTTCAAACAGATCCTTATAGTCTTCAAAGTTCAAATGTTTTCTAACACAAACATCTTTTATCCCTTTATTTTTTTTCGTCTCGGAAGTTGGAGTCCGAAAAGCATACACTTTCGAGCGTATGCCAACAAAATCAAGAATAGGTTCTCCATTCAACTCATCTTTAAATTTACCTATCACCTTTTTATTAATCTTCGGAAAATCGGGGGCAGAGCTCATCCCACTAGTATCATATATAGACTTCTCACCATTCTTTTCCACATCTTCCAAACTATATCATTGAAAGTTACGTCCGGGGAAGGAAGAGGTACACTGTAAACAAAACTGTCAGTATCTATGTAGGCTAATCGTATTCCAGGGAACTGCTTTCGAAAGTAATTGTAGTGCATATCATACATAAGCAGCTTAGAAAGTTCAAGCACTGCCGCGACAATGAAAACTGGCTTTTATATTTCTATTCATCCTTTTCAGTTCCAGTAGGACACTGTCGCAGGAATCGCCATCCTCTTCGGAAGTTATGAGAGTTATGTTTTCATCTTGGATTATACTTCTGAATCTTTTTACGACCACTTTTCCGTACTGCCCAAACAAATTTAAAGTCTCTGTACTTTCGAACGTCTTCTATTGTCTTACCGAACATCGCATTATTCATCAGCTTATAGAAATTCTTTTCAAAATCTGTCTTTCCCTTTGCCCTCATTTTAGTGTTAAAGTCAATATATTTTGCGAGACACTGCGCCTCTTCGAAGGCAAGCGCCCGATATATCTTTTTCAGTCGCATTCCCATCCGAAGATAGAATTCAAGCAACTTATAATGTAAGACGTATCTCTCTCTGTCCATAAGACTTGTAATCAGTCGACTGCCCTGCCTCGGAAATTCATAGTGATGCGGCGCGAGAGGTAGATCGGAATGTTCTTCATGTAATTCGGCCGGATATTCTAAGTCTACTTCTAGAAAACTTGGCGGAAATCTAGCGCCGGGTCCCCAATCCAAGCCTGCTCCGCCATTCTGAGCAGACCATTCTAACAATTCTTCCATCGTCATCCAATGAAGTCCGCCCACCGGCATTGGTTGACTCATTGCCCATCCATAAAGATTATTAGCATCGAGATATTTTATTTCGGTTAACGGCTTCTCTGGATCGTAACTAACGAAGTATTCGCGCCGGCGTAAGCCGGATGTTTGTCTGTAAATAATGAATATTACACTGGCTGATACCACCTCTAATTCCCCTCTGAATGAAATTCATCTGCTCAGCATCTTGAATGAGTTTAAATTTATTACCTGTATAAAGTAACATAGCATCCCATGTCAAGCCGGGCGCTGACATATAGTGGGCTGGATCTAACTTATATGCTTCTAAACATGTGTCACGGAAATTTTCGAATATATTTGCAAGAAGGAGAACGTCCGTCTCACAATAGAATTCCATATAATCACGAATCGTCTTACATCCAACTTCGTCCCATACTCGCAATGCATGTTCGTAATCAGACTCCGAAATCCCCTCTTCCGTCATTCGCTATAAATTTGTGTCTCTCCGGAGCTGGTCCTCTTCTAGTCTGTCAACCGAGTCTAAATATTCGTACGGGAAGAAACCTTTCGCCCGCTGAATGTCCGGGTACGAAAGTGGTACTGCCGTCCATCCATTCTCTGGCACAGTCTTTGCCAACTTAGCGAGCGACCCAGACATCAACTGAGCACTGTCCATAAACTTTATAGAAAAGAAACGTTTCTTTGTCTCCCTCTCCCCATCGACAACAATTGAGGCACTAAAAATAAATGTTTTCATAAGACACATAATTCCACCATTGCCCGTCTTAGCTATGATATTTGGCTCTGGTTCCGCCTCATCCCTGATTTCATGTATTTTTTGTAAAATAAAAGAACCATCGTATCCCTTGAGGTTGTGAAAGTAGATAGGAATGGTTCTCGACGGGCGGCACTTTTCACAATAAAAAGTCGTAGGATCCTTCACTATTCGGTATCCGGCTTGCTCTCCACATGCAATACAGACTGGATCGTTGTAATTTGATCTGATCTTTCATCGGTTTTATTTTCCAATAATACGATTTCGAATAATTCTCCGCCCTTTTCTTCATATCCTTTAGAAATTCTGTAACACAGGAGAGGCCCGTGAATGTTCTTTACTATAAACTTTCGGTCCGTTCCGGCCGGCCACGTTCAATCATAACATACGAAAGACAATTGGAATGTGCGGCCGGTGCCCCGCTCAATAATTGCCTCAGTATCTGCATACACGACGTAGGGACAGGGCACCTTCTTCTTATGTCCTTCGAATTGACATACTTCCTTAGGAAAAACTGGCTGAGCCGTGTCTGTTCCACAGTATACCTGATGTATTTCTAATTCTTCTGTTGACTTAAAACCTTGTTTACAAACCATACAAATACACTTCTGTCTGCGCCTCATTCTTGCGATTATGTTAGAATTAAGAAGGAGATTTAACGCAGTAATTGGTACAAAGTGGCCCGCGTCTTCGCCAACTATCAGTAAGATATTTGCTATTTGATTCCTATCACCTTCGGAACGGGCTCCGCCTTCGGCTCCAATACAGCCACTATATAACACAGTTATGCCTGACGGATCGGGATCATTCTCGTAGATCTGAAATACTTGAAGTCTGACGCTCGGATTTTGCTGCTCGAAGCGCTTGAATACAGTCTCATCAGCGGGCGTAGGAAATGGTATTCGATCAAAACAATAGTCAGCCATAAATTTGTCATACGTCTTCCAGTTTTTTCTAGTCTGGCCACATTTCTTTTTGCGAAACTCGGGGTCGCCCAACTTTATACTTGAAACGACAGCATACTGAAAACAATTCTCGCTGCCGAAGGTAGAATAAGATCGCTCACACAATGTTTATTTTTAACCATCCCGGAAGTTGAATCGTGCCGCCGGCCCGAGTAAAACTTCTACTAGAATTACTTCAAAATTAAGTATCTCCTCGAGAACGAGACCAGAACCCTCAACATTTTCAATTGTATCAAGCATATGGTCGTAGCGATCTATTAATTGTTGCCCACATCCATCCGTCCTCTTACATCTTTTGTGTATGTATCTTTTAATTTAACATACAATGTACGCAGTTGTGTATTACCAGTTTTCGGATCCGATAATTTGACTTCCATTTCGGTATAAACAGAGTACATCTTTCCCCCTTTGACCATACCTTCAATATCCACCAGCTCCCCGATATCCTTGACTCGCTTGACTTCAGGAAATTCTTTTCGTAAAACTGCTCCCTTGAATGCTGTATGTAATCGACGGGCCATAATAATCTTATGATATATACTATCCTAAAAAATTTAAAAGAAAAAAAATAATTATTCTATGATAGGTCATCAAAATTCCACTATAATATTTTTGGCAGCATTTATTTGTTTATAAGTCGACTAATCTTTCTTCCGCATCTTGAATTTCTGGTTTAGGCGTGGCACAAAATAACCTCTCAACAGTGAAAGAAAGGGTACGCTTATTTAAGCGCGGTTTAAATGCTAAGAATTCTATCTTACTACCTTTCCGGATATTACGAGGTACAATAGCAGGATTTTCCCTGGCTGGCAATGGGCTCACTGCTTTAAAACACAGTCAATTTCTTGAACCATATCAATACATGTAGCGAAATCGCTCCCTCTTTTAAACCGAAATTTAAAATACTTTGTCTGTGTCTCGCTCCCTCGCTTCTGATAAACTTTAGATGGATTGTAAATAATACCTGTGTCTTGGAGTGAGCAGCCAGGCTTGCAGCATAACTTTTAGCAGTGCTTGCATCGAAACTTTCACCTAAGGTACGGAATACTATTAAATCGGTAAACTTTTGAAGACTTTGTTGCCAATGGACACACATTTCATCGCATGTAGCAGGATCTTTTGAACCATATTTAGGTCCGATGTTGGAAAACACTTCTAGCTCACTGTCTACGTATATGAAAGGATCTACATATTCACCAAATATGAGTTTGCCGTCACTGATTGGGTATTGTTTTCTCCTGTTTCAAGTATTTTTATTGCATCTGAAATAGAAAGGATTGCCATTGTCTTATCGTATATATCTTTACGAAAAATAATTTAAAAATTTTTTTCTATGATATAGTATCCAAAAATGTCATACATATTCATAAATGGACCAACTGGAAGTGGTAAGAGTTACGATGCAGTAAATTTGGCTGCGTCTCACGTACCAGAATTTGACACTAGTTTTTCTAGCAACATTGCCGACTTTTATAATGGGAAAGTTTTGATTGCCGATTTTCAGAACCAGTTTATAGAACATACTCTTAGTTTACAATGTCGGGCTGGGAGAACCTCAGAAAACCAACTACATTATTTGTGACTCTTCCATAATTCAACATCTAACTTTTTCTAGAATCCGAGGCGTTTCCGTGGCAGCGGAAGAAAAAAAGATTGTTTCTAGAGCATTTGACCATTTACATAGTTTCATTATCATATTCAAAGATATGCCTTGGGATTATTGCAGGCGGAATATTCTGACTCGAGCCAGACAATATAAACAGCCGCCTTAAAAGAACTAGAAGAGATTCATGATAAGTTCAAAAAGTTTTCTTAGAAATTTGTAATGACTACAGGCTTCCATGTTTGGTAATTCATCAATCTCTTACGCCTGAAGTTCTCAAGAATATACTTAATCCAACAATTGATACCGAGACAGTCGGACCAGTAGAATCTCCACGAGCTTTTGACTTTGGAATTGCATGGAGCGGCCCTTCGTACGCGATAGCGCAGCCAGGGAATTTTTAATAGACGGTTTCGGCGAGGAGAACTTGAAAAGCTCATTATCCACCTGGTCAAGAACAATTAGAACAACTTCGAGTCTCACTCAAGAACCTACACAAACTTCTTAATGCTTGTGAAACAGTGTGTGCTTACAATGCTCCGTTTGACTTACGGGCACTTGATATAACACAATTGGAACTATTTTGTGATTATAAGATAAACAGTAAAAGTCACAGAATATGCTCTCTAAGAGAGGGTTTACTCAAAGCATTTAGTAATTATCAATTTTTCTAGTGAAAATATCAAAACTGTAATTATCGAACTAAATGTTAAAGTAGTATAAAAAAATTGTAGTATTTAAAGCCATCTGCTATTCAAAAATTGTAAATTTATCCTTTTTGACAATTTTTTAAGGATATTTCATCTCATTGATACACATTCTTGAAAATGTCAAGATTAAAGGTCAAAACTTGATGATTGCTGTATTGTTTAGAGGACCTGGATGCATTTGAAGGTTTCGGGATCATATCTGATTGGTTCTTTACTATTTCAAACAATGTTTAGGGGTCATATCTAAGTGGTCCCTTAAAAAGATTAAGGGACACATCAGGGTGGTCCCGAAAGTTTCAAGGACTCATGTGGGTGGTCCCTCAAAGTTTCAAGGTCACATTAGGATAGTCCTTGAAAGATTCGGGGACACCTCAGGTTGGTCCCTGAAAGTTTCAAGGACTCATCCGGGTGGTCCATGAATGTTTAAAGGACTCATCAAGGTGGTCCCTGAAGATTCAAGGACTCATCTGGGTTGGTCCCTGAATGTTTCAAGAACTCCTCCGGGTGGTCCCTGAATGTTTCAAGGACGCATCTTGGTGGTCCCTGAATGTTTCAAGGACTCATCCGGGTGGTCCTTGATAGTTTCAAGGTCACTTTAGAGTGGTCTCTAAAAGATCCAGGGACATATCAGGGTGGTCTCTGAATGATTCAAGGACTCGAGGCCTTTGAAAGTTTCACGGTCACATTCGGATAGTCCTCGAAAGATTCAGGGACACCTCAATTGGTCCCTGTAAGATTCAAGGACTCATAGACTTAGTCATGTCCACGCTACGATTAGGATTGTCGAGATCGGAACAGCACTGTCACTCCACAATGGACATTGGTAACATACATCAAATTCATCGGCGATATCCAGTATTCCGTTGCTTTCCATGTAGTCCTGTCATAAAAAATTGAGGTAATGGACGTCCTGCATTCAGAATCAGTAACCTTTCCCGACGAAGGAATTAGTGCAGTGGACAAAATTCATTCGAACGTCGCGTCGTTTACACAATCGACTTGAAACAATGCAGAGTCTCACAACATGTAACCCGTGACCTTTATTATGTTAATTAGCAAGGACCATATTATTTGATGTACGATTGGGTGTCTTGCTTAACGAGAAAAGCATCATTGACTACATCTCCAAATTAATCATGAAGACTGTAACATACAACCACAGTATTTTAAGCGGTAGGAAAACTTTACAGCATAAAAGAGCAACATGTACCTTACTCGGACCTTACACAATCGCGCGATGCGCTCTGGGTGTGGTCCTAGGTGTGGTCTCTGTGGATGGAAATGGAATATGCCATCATGCAAATTGTTTACCAGCGTCGCGTCGGCTCAGACAGCATACTTCGACAAACGAGTACATTGTCATTAATCGTCAGACGCTCGTTTAAATCGACTGAAGGTTCAGCCACTGCCCAGTTCATCACATTTATGCCAGGGAGAACATGCCTTGTAGATCTCGTCGCGTGATTAATACGCAATGACGTGTTTTAGCACCGGCCGACCAGTCACACATCGGAGCCATGAGGACGCCGGGTTAAGCCATTACATAATCTTAACTTCGAGGTGCTGAATATTGACGCTTATGTGCAGGAAGTTGGACCAAATCTTTCCAGTGATAACTCTGCCTGTCAGACTCTACCAATTAATGCTTGTGAATGCACAAGCTGATGAGCGAAGATCGCATCAGGATAGTCCTTGAAAGATTCAGGGTCTCATCTTGGTGGTCCCTGAAAGTTTCAAGGACTCATCCGGGTGGTCCCTGAAAGTTTCAAGGTCACACCAGGATAGTCCTTGAAAGATTCAGGGTCACATCTGGGTGGTCCCTGAAAGTTTCAAGGACTCATCTTGGTGGTCCCCGAAAGTTTCAGGTCACATCAGGATAGTCCTTGAAAGATTCAGGGTCACATCTGGGTGGTCCCTAAAAGTTTCAAGGTCAAGTCAGTGTGGTCTCTAAAAGATTTAGGGTCTCCTCGGAGTGGTCCCTGAAAGCTGCAAAGACATCTCTGCACAGTCCCTAAAAATTCCAGACAAAAACTGTTGGTTTCCGCCGTTAATATTTTAAGGTTTCAACAGACAGATGATATTGATTACATTTCTTTGCATCTACCAAAAACAGTTCATTTTTAATTGAAGGGCTGAAATAATTCAGTGATTTTGTAAAATTTTCCAACATTAATTAGCACACTCACTAGAAAAGGGTAGTTTTATCAAATTTACCAAGTCTCATTTCCTTGTATATGAAATAAATAAATGTACAAGACATTTTCTTAACATCTACCAAATCATTTGAAAGAGAGATCACCAAAAAAACATACACTACAGCAGAACTAATTTGGGTAGAGGTAGCAGGCCTTTTCTCATCAAAAATTTAAAATTTTACCATGCATCCTTTGGTGAGAACAGTAAATGCCTACAAATCAACCTTGGAAAGGGAATTTGTATTTTGACTTAAACTAAACAAAACAGACAAATCAGTTACGTTTAATGGGTTCTCCTTTCCTAAGCGAGCGAAAAGCTAGACAAAAATGTAAAATTTGTTCGAGATGTATTTGATGATTGTGCAATTATCAATAATTCATGAAGTTTGCCCCCGCCTTCACACAAAAAACACTGTAAGATTGATGATTTTTTAATAGATTATAACAAAATGCTCAAGATCTTATAATCACAAAATAGTTCCAATTGTGTTATATGATGAAGCAGCACAACTTTGAAGTTACTTGTCAATGGCTCATGTCAGTTGTGTACACTATACTTCAGCCAGAACTTATCGATAAAGCTGAACAAGGGGGACTCGAAAGAACAGCTCGTGGCAATATGCACAGTCGCTTTGAAGATCTTGCAAACTTGATATGTTGAAGGATCCGAGGTACCACCTCATCCACATACAGCCAAAAAGATGCAATAAGTGAACATTACTTACGCCAATACATGATAAATACTTGGCCAGGTGGTTGGAAGCGGGGTGGTAAACTGACACTTTCTTCTTTCAAGAAATAAGACTTTTTCCGTGGTACTTATTGAATAACTTTCGTAAATACTTACGTTAGTACTTGCGTTAGTACTTGACAAGTACCAGCACAGGACTTGGTCGAGTACTTACGAAGTTCTAATAACATTTTCCTCTGAATCCAAACTATTGAAACTTTCTTGATAACCTTTCCCTTTTTCAGATAGTATTTCTTCCCTCTCACTTTTTTCGTCATCAGAATTCGCTCGACTCTGTACAGCTCGTCGCCGCTGTCAGCACTCTGCAGTTCATTGGAATAGAAAGTGCCGAGTATTTCCTCTCCATTCAGGGTCTTTTATTCTGTAAACTGGCGGAGTTACCCAGTCCAGCTGCATACACCACTTTTGAAACTATGAAAATCTCCTCTGTCCAATTTGGTAAATATCCTTTCTTGAAAGTGGTCTTGTATTTGTAATTCGAACCGTTCTCCCGGCTTGAATTCAGGGTTAGCTCCCATGGCTGCCAACTCAGGGTAAAGTGTATAAAATGCCTGCCAATCGTTGTCCTCCGTTACATCGACGGGTTTCATTTTGATACTTCCATGTACGGTGTTATTGTAATTCTCGAGAAGTTGTGGTAGAATGGGGAGCCACTGAACGTGTCTGTTTATATATAAAGTATTTCCACATCATCGTCTTGAGGGTCCGATTAAAACGTTCAACGACGCTAGCTTTTTTGTCACTGTAGGTGTGAAACCAGTGAATTCCCGCCCCCTCCAACCATTTCTGCATTTTTCGGTTTGTAAATTCCCGCCCCTCATCTGTCTGAAGTTTGTCGGGTTGCCTCCCGGATTTCTTAATTATGTCTTGTAGCGCCTGTAATGTATCATCAGCCGTTTTTGACTGTATCGGCCTGGCCCATGCATATTTGCTTAGCACATCGATTACTGTTAGCATGTATCGAATGTAACTATTCTCTTTGGCGATTTGTAAAGAAAACTCCATGAGATCCGCCTGCCAAAACTCATCTATCGATGTTACGAAAACGCGCCGGCCGCCACGAGTACGAGGTACCGGTTTATGTACATTATAAGTTAGCTGAGTTTTTAACCACTCCTGTACCTCTTTCTTAGTAACTTTTAGTTCGCTGGCGCGCGCTGCGTCATATCATTTTTGTACACCTCCAAAACCATTTTCGGGTTGTAATATAATTCTCTAAGAGTACCTTCGGTGTTGCCTTCCATGATTAGCTATATTAAACGAAAAATTGAATGTCGTACGGATGCCGTAAATGAAATACTAGTTTACTGAATGTGTGTATTTTTCAATTGTCTGATTAGGTCCTGTAGATTATGCTGTAAATGAAATACTAGTTTACTGAATGGTGTATTTTTCAATTGTCTGATTAGGTCCGTGGCTTCCCGTTCTGACACCTCCATTCCATATTCTTTTATAATAGTCTTGTTGTCTGTCTTGCTCGGTGTGTAAAAAAGTACTAACATCTGTATGTTTTCCCTAAATGGTTTACTAATACTAGTATATTGTTGAGTCAGAACCCAGACAGATAATCCGTCGTGTCTTGCGCTGAAACCAAGTTTGACTAAAAAGTCACTGCGCTTCTTCATATCTTTGGATGAGGCGCAGTCATCAAGGATTATTAAAGTGTTCGTGCGGGCCCATACCTCATATACGAAGCTAGTGTAACATCCACAGCATCGAGTCCGACCGGAAACACAAACACGTTGTCATCGGTGAAAATGAATCTTTTATTATACGTTTTATTGTTCATGAATGTCGGACAAATGAATACTACGTAGTCAAATTTCCCTAAGTACGGACCGGTGAGGAGATCCATTACATATTCCGTTTTGCCAGAATTTGTCGGTCCAGTTACAATCATGTTGAATGGCGGGGTTGCGTACATCTGATCTATATACTGTACATAAATGTAATGAATATGGCTAAAGATAACAAACCAATTTTGCCATATTCGTGAATAGGGTCTGCGCCGGCGACTGTCACGGATGCTGCCTTCCGTTCCGATAGGGTAATCCGGCGCGTGTCATTGTGAGAGCGGCCCTCCGGAATTCACAGTGTCCTGCACTTCACGGCGTCCTCTTCCCCTTCCATCTCATGTATAGCACTTTCTCGAACTTCCGTGTTTATATCACCATTCACCCCGAAGACCATAGATTCTGTTGCGTATTGCAATTCATTATTATAACCCGAGATTGCCGGGCCTGAAAGAATGACCATTTTAGACGGCAAGAGAAGTAAATTGGGTGAAACTGTCATATCAAGTTTGACACCAGTATTCGTTATTGTGTCTTGGTATCGCCTATAACTGATTACTTTGTCAGTATTACGAATTTCATTTTCGAGGAGAACGCCAAATCTTTTCTCACTTGCTCTGCACTGCCAGTATCGCCCACAATGGTACTACGAATATTTGCTTGTGCGCCGAGTATGCAATATACGTAGGCTTCAAGCTTTCATTGAGGCGGGCTAGGACCGGCCTTTGTTAGTCCGGAGTCTCCCTTCAGAGGGATGAAACTATTATATTGCCCCTCCGTTCCATCATTTCGGAAGAAATAAAAGTGTTGTCTGTCTTTGTCGGACAGTACATGTTTTTTTTTCCCAAAAATTGTATGTGTAATAAACGCCTCCGTCGGCAGAGAGGAAAAAGTCATGACCATAGTATATTGCTTTTGGCTGTCGAACGGGGCCACAATTAGTGTAATATATATACCATAACCAAGGCCTGAGTTTTGACCAAAACGATAACGAAAGTTGGACTTCGTTGGACTTATATTCCAAATTCTGTACATAGAAGTTCATATTGGACGAGATTGTATGGATTGTCGCCAGCTTTGAAGATCGTATCGTCTGGAAGTGCAACGCCCATTTCATGAAGGATACGACGTATTGTAAAATATACATGAAAACGGCAGAATGATCGTATTTGCGGCGGAAATTTCTTATCGAAGAGATGGGCGAATGATATACCACAACCAGTAGTGCTGCACCATACAGCAAAATTTAATTGCTGGTCCCAGTATTTCATGTGCGGGCTGCCCAGCCAGACATTACTTTCTTTTGCTGATCGATGAGTGATTACATTATCTTTAAATATATCCCTTGGATGAAAAGTAAATTTTTCTGTCGGCGTTACATATATTTCTAAGTCCATGAGAATAGGTTTTATGTCATTCGGTTTGGGAGGAATATTAGCATGCTGTACTGTCGGTACGCTCGTCTTATTCAATTGAAAAGCAACTGGGAATAGGTCTGTACTCATGTTTCATGTTTCTATATACAGATAGATTTTAATGGAGGAGAATTTTCTATATTTTCTCGTCATATTCCAGACCATGTTAATACTATATTTCGGATTCAGGTTTAAACGAATTTTTTATTTTTTACTAAGAATAGATAACATACTGCAAACAATGGAGAATTTAATAAACACATCAGCAGCGGCAAATACGACAGCGGCACTTCCAACCGCAGCATCGGACGCTCGATCCATAATAGAGAAGAAACTTGAAAAATACTCTGCGTCATAGCAAGTGGTCAAAGTAAGAGATTTCAGTTGCGGACGTAAAAAAATGGGGAGATGAAACTGTGAATAAAGCATTTAAAGTCTATGAAGCGAAATACAGTTCTCTTATAAGTGATAATATCACTCAAAGTTTCATAGATCTAGGAGCCCGTGCAATCAGTCAGGTAGTTCCGATCGATGACCGAGATAACTATGCCACTGATCTTAAAAAGGATTTTTTCTAAACAGCGAAATAAAACGATTATCAGGACGGATAGCCTACACTTGGGGCCCCATACTTGCTCTAGTTTCCACCGGTTTAATTACGGGTAACCATTTAGATTTTAAAAAAATCGGGTTTAATATAATACCCGAAATAAATGGATTCAACTTCGCAAGCACCGACTCAGCAAACGGCTCCGCCAACTCCGACACCTCTGACGACTACCATTCAGAACCCTACCGGAACGGAGCGCAATATAGAGAAAATTACGTTACCGGCGAAGCATCCAGGGAGAGTGGAAGCCGGGAAGAGATTAGTGGAATGGAACAGGCAAAACAAGGAGAAGAAACGAAAAGCAATGATTAATGCCATGAGTATGACTGAAGCAAACTGTATAAGCCTACCGCCTACGACGAAAGAACAGTGTGATGGATGGTATAATAAATGTTTTAGGAATTATAGGAGTTTCATTGACTGCATTAGGACTATATTTGAGGCGTGCTCAACATATTTGTCCCGTTAAGCAACCCGAAGGGAACCATGCCGGTAAGGTGCTTACGTGTGAGCCGCTTCAGAAAGCGACGAAAACAGAGCCCAGAACGGTAGCGGCCTCCTCCGGAACCCCTACGGTTCCAGATCCTAATTGGGCAGAAACTGGGATCCAAGATACAGTGACCCTGAATGGGATCATATGTGGAGAGAACCAGTTCAATGGCCTGGAAATCCTGGTACCTCTGCATTGCATGAGATGGATTAACTCCGTAAGGAATTCTGTAATTATTTTATTTTTCTATTTTATATACTTGTCAGCAATCATGGATACTAAAACAGTTGTAAACACAATGTACGATGGTATTGTAATCGCTGGACTAGTGATGGGATATCTAATGATCTCCAGCAAATTTCTGAAAATAGATATTGGCGATCCAAGTCGACCAAATTTGACTCGGTGGATAAAATTAGGCTATGCGACTGCTGCCGCGGTTGCGACCAAAGATCTCCTTGAACAGAAAAATATTATTCCTGCAGAACCTTATACTTTGTAATGTATATACAGTAAGTATGATCATTTGGATTGTAAGCAAAACAGGCGAACCGGTTACTGTTAATTTTAACCCTTGCATTGACATATCACAGTTTACTCAAATAAGACTGCTAGAGTGTGGACTATATAATTCATGGCATAACATAACATCGACGAATAATGTACTAAAATACCAAGAAGGTGACCAACCGAAGAAGACTAAATCAATACGTCCAGGTAACTACAATATCGATACACTAAACAAGCAATCGGGTTGAAGCAAAAAATTAATTTTGAAAAACATCTGCCAACAAACCGCGTTCTTCTAACTTTGGCTAAAGATATTAAAGTTTATTTTAATGCCACAGGTAGCTTCGCCAACCTCGTCAGCTTTTCAGATAAACCTGAGGATAACCCTGTGATAAAAAGTACTATGAGTCCAGGTCGAGCAGATTTCTTAACAGTCACTAAATACATAGTTCATTCAGATGTCGTTGATGTTACTGGAAATTATGTTTCATTTGGCTCGGGTGAATACATACAGGGGAAAGTATCGGACTGTTTCAAATACTTACCATCCAGGATACACAAGAAATAAGTGAAAAGGTCACCTATGATTTTAAAAACGGGGGCGCAATTTCCATGCCATTGAGAAAGGATTCAGACTATATGAGTTAAATGCGTATTTGGGTAACAGATCAGGATGGAAACATGCTCAATTTCAATAACTGGCCAATTAGCTTTTGTATTGAATTATTGTAGCTAATGTAGAATCCTACCGGTGTAACATAAACCATCCCACGGCCAATCCTCCAGCAATATAAATCATTTCATATTTCTTTTGCTCTTGACTGGGCTGATAATAATCTGAGAATTGCGCTAACGCTTGCGCTGGCCCTGACGTAGAGTTGGCCACCGCTTCTGCTTCTTCCAGGATTTCTGCATCTGTATCTCTTAATTCAGCTGCAGCATGCGCGTCCTTTGCTTGATTTTCTCTTTCCCAGTCAGCCTGTAGTAATCTTTTTTCTGACCAGACGTTGCGATCATGTTCAAATTTTTCTAATGCTTTATCATGTCTAATTTCTCTTCAATAAGAGCGTCACCATTCCAGCTAAGCTTTTGTCCGATAATATTTCTTCCTGTGAATGCTGTTGCATTTAATACAGCACCAAGAATTGTCATTCCTATTGCTGAAGCCATGATTGTATATTATTATAAGGTATTATTTATTTTTCACTGTATATAGGATAATTATGTCTGGTCCAAGTAACTTCGGTCTAGGTGCAATTCACGTACAAAATCTCGAGCTCGAAGATCTGAGTGATGTTAAAGTTAACAATAATACTAAGATATCAGGTAATCATAATAAAGATTACGTCCTTCGTTATAAAGACCGTTTTGTTTTATCGCCAGCAACAGCACAGAAACACATACATTCTGTAGAATTTTCCGAATTGAAAGACGTCGATGAAACCGTAATTGACACCACAAAGGCTTCAAATGATCCTACTCCTTTTGCTCTGACATGGGATTCAGATTGTCAGAAATTTAGGCCTTATAATGTACCGCGTAACATCTTAGATATATTGGATAGTGAAATTGCAGGTGGAGTTGCTGAACTGCCAGGAACTCCAAATGTTATTTATTTCGATAGTGATGTTAACAAATATAAGTTGCTAGATTTTCGTCGTTGGCTTACTCCTAAGAATCCATACATTGCACTTCTTGGTATACCGATTCACCTCAAGATCAAACCTCTTTCACACATAATGTCATCAGATAATACACTGCGAAGGTGGATAAATAATGGGGAGAATTATTGCTCATACAATGCTAGCGGGGTTCCAGTAAGATTATTTTGGGACACAACTTTAAAGAAACTGGGCTTGAAAAGTGTCGGTGAGGAGGCAGCTGAATTAACTTTACAGACAGTAAATCAACAGATGACTGATAATATGAAAATACTTCAACATGGTACAGTTCTCATTAGATGTGTAAAGTTAGCTACAGGAGACGAGTTTGATGATTTGGTTGGATATTACGCTATGAAAACAGACAACAGAACAACTTGTGATATTATTATAAGTATCGATAAAGATCGTAATGAAATGAGTATTGAATGTTTTGTTGGTGGGAATAGAGTAGAATCCATCCGACTCCGGAACTACATTTGTACGTAAAGATAAAAGAGTGAACACTTTAGATATCAGTGTTATTTATCTAAAACGACTCATTTTGTTTGAAGTAATGGTCTTCCGTCACATTTTAAGTTCAGAGGAAATTTCTAAAATTTTATCTATCGGGTGAACCATACCAGTGGAAATTCCAAAGCCTATCGGAACGGGTTGCTCCACGGCTACTGCACTGACACCTATTGGAACGTTTAGCAACATGTTGTGTTATGGAAGGGAGTTGTGAGGGAGGGGAGGGAATTTTTCTCCCCTCCCCTGTAGCTTTTTCAGGTAAGTATCCCAGTAAACACGTTTACTTTACTACTTTTTAGTTTGTCTGTGAATAAGTCAGCATATCAAAATTAGACTTCAATATATCAAAATTGAATGCCTGACCATACACTAGGCTTACATAAAGGATAAAAACAGTTAACTGCCGGCTAAGTACAAAGCTGCAGGGATCGAGGTACAGGCCGGGGTACGGGCGGAGCGAATCCTTGTCCCCGGGAATGCTAGCACTTACAAACAGGCTAGTTGGTCAGTTTTTGTTTTAGTGTTATGTCCCCACAGGCCGAAATGTTCCGCACCTGTGATGGGCTTAACCCTCTGAACCCCGTTCGGCACTAAACTGCCGCAAGATGACCTTTTGACCCCTGATTTTGCAATACGTTGACGTCAGGTCCTTTCCCGGCCTGAATAGCAATGCCAGCCATATAACACTGAGTCAGAAAGAAAGCTAGGGGGGCCTAATACGACTTTCTAAACAACCACATACTGTTTCACATACGAACAGCTTTATCAAGTTCGTGATATCTAAGCGGCGATCGTTAGCGAAAGTTGACAGGAATTTAAAAATGGCGGCCGACGACAGCTACACTTTGATCCGTTATAAGACGGGGGTGTTTTGGGGGATAGTTTTGACCAAAGCCGAGTAGAAATCCGCTCAGAAAGTGAACATCGCACATTAGACCAACGGGACATCGATGTCGATCAAAATGGCGTCCTATGACCACACCAACGGCGAAGAAATTCAGCCGCCAGTAGAGCAACTGGAAGTCGACCCGTGCCTTCAAAGTAATCCGGCACCGTGGCAGCGCAGAGTAAAAAAGGTAGGCTAGTTCCTCTTTATAATTGACAACTTGCAGTGCACAGTTAGATGTATGTATCGATGATGACACTTGGCATAGCTCGATGTTTATTAGTAAACATGACAGACCTCAAAGCAACAAGGCAAAGACAGAGCAACAACAGACAGATAAGACAGACGTTGACAGATGCAAGATAGGGCATTTAGGGCATTGTTAGGTTTACTGTAGGACGTGTCCTACTGACTGTAGATGTGTATTGCAGGCGGAACTTACCGTCTGTCTTTTGTATTACATATGGTTTTATATAAATATTCCTCATAATCTTATTGTTTTTATTCATGGATACCAATGCCAAAGGTGAACTATTTAGCTGCTTGTTCAAATGTAAGGAGGATACAGATAGTGTGTGTAAGCATTGTACAAACTTATTATTTGTGGTATAAATTTTATCGAAGCAAATGGGTGCTAATACCTTGCAGATTTCCATCAAGAGTGTATTACATACTCTTATATTTTAGTATTTGCAACATGTAACTGCAACATGTTGCACTACCCTGAGAGAGAGAGAGAGAGAGAGAGAGAGAGAGAGAGAGAGAGAGAGAGAGAGAGAGAGAAGAGAGAGAGAGAGAGAGAGAGAGAGAGAGAGAGAGAGAGAGAGAGAGATGTATAGTAATTCCTTAGTCCATATCAAGCTTTGTTCTTCTTATTTATAGAATATGCCACCATGAAAAAGGCATGGCTTTGTACTTGGATTATCTTACTGAAACTTATTTGTACAAAATATATAACATTTTAAAAATTTGTATTTGTTTATGTTTCAGGCAAAGAGAACCTAAAACCAGAAGGCAAGGAGTGTGAAGCAAGCTAGGCAAGGAATGTTTGATCTTATGCAGGGTTACTAAATTTAGGCCATCATCTGAAGACAGACAACGTTTATACAAGTGTTAGGATAGCAAGACCTTTATCAACAGGACACATGGCTGTGTGGAACAGTCAAATTTAGTTCTGCTCTGCTAGACATGCTTACCTACGTTCAGAGGGAAATGATGTATTGAGGATAGCTGGCCCTTCCTTGGATGGATAGTAAGCCAGTCTGTTTTCTGTCAACTATTCATTCACCAGAGGACGATGGTCCACCGGTGACTGTATGTCAGCATCAGATGACATATAGGACCGTGTAGATACTCAATTTATTTTTGTCTCCAAGTATAACGCTTGGGGTCTGTAGTATTTATTTTGTACAGAGTAATTTGTTTGATAGTAAAAATAGTATCATATGACATTTTTGTACTGTATAGATACTCAATTTGTTTTTGTCTTCAAGCATAATGCTTGGGGTTTATAGTCTTTTTCTCTTCAGAGTAATTGTTTGATTGTAAAAATGCAATTGAAGGTAGAATGAGATTTACTGTATGTGATTTATAATTGAGAAAACAAAATGAGAAAGTTTAGTAGGTTTTACACACAGTACTGTACTTTGAAAAGACAATATACTGTAGGTCTTTCTGCATTTTTTCTCTTCAATGTTACAGTTGGTAGATGGAAAGAGGAAGACTTACAGATTACAGCATAGCTCAGAATATGATAAAGACAGTGATATCATCAATATTGATAGTGTTGTGTTCTAAGACCCAATTTTATTATACAAATGATGTACATGCCACAAAACCCACCTTGTCCAGATATGGTTCCTTGTGATATTTTTAGGGTTTTTGGTCTGGTTTATAGTGTGTTGCTACATTATTTTTACTTTTTTTACTAAAGAAAAAATATAATGTTGTTTTGGTTACAATGAAATTGTGTGTTCTTATGTTTTTGCATGCATATTGGATGAAATTTGCAAACTCGAATAATCAAAGTCTGCGTTTTGCAAAATGATTGTAACATTATTGTTCTCTGTGATTTCAAAAAAGCTTGTATTGGATTCATAAAAAATGATGTTCAAACATTTTCTTGGAATCATCAGTTGTAGAAAGCAGAATCTAATATACATTTAGACGTAATTGAGTAATGGGAAGTGATAAATTCTTTAGAATGTCACCAGAAAGAGAAGCAAATATTGAAAACCATTGTAAATTTAGAATACTGGTGGCCATTTTGAATATTTAATGAGGTCATGTGACCAGTATTTGCATATTTCCTGGCAATTGTTATTCTACAATTCAAAAAATATCTTGTTATTGTGGACAAATTTTGATGAATTCAATAGTTAGATGTTATAAAATAGGATACTTGACCTGTCTGACCCCAATTCAAGGGCACAGTGTATAATTCTTCACTTACGAGTGAGGACAAGGACATCTGTGTAAGGTTTATCAAATCTGTGTAAAGTTTATCATAATGTATAAAGTTTACATCAAAGTTCATGGTCATGGGACTATAAAATGTGATTCAGCATTGGCATATGATACAATATTGATTATTTTTTACTGGAAAATTGGAAAACATGTAAAAATAATGATAAATTTCTATTGTTGGCGGCCATTTTGAATACTTAATTAGGTCACATGACTAGCATTTGCATATTTTTGGGACAAGTGTTTCATTGTCATTCAAAATATACATCCTTACCATTTGAAATATTTCACAATATAAGATGCTGGATGTTATGTTACATTATGCTTTGACTGAACTAACCCTTATACAGGGCCTTTGTTTACATTACACTTAGCAGGCCAAAACTATACAAAATATCAGTGTTTTTTCATAATTTTGTCTCAATATTATATGAGTTCATGCTGATGTGATAGAAAGCAATGGTTTGGTGATGAAAAATGATAAATTAATGAGGATTTCCTATGAATATAAAGAAATATGTTGAAAAAATACAATATTTTATATGTTGGCGGCCATTTTGAATATTTAATGAGGTCACATGATCATAATTTGCATATTTTTGGGACAAGTATTTTATGGTGATTCCAAAAATATATTGGTATGGGGGACAGTCTTTGCTAATTTTAGAAGTCAGACGTCATACTAGATGGTACTTCCAAATGTCAACTCAACCCCAGGGCCTTGGGGTGCAAAGGGTTAAATACTCGAAATTATCGTGTGTCGCAACGCATTTCTTTTCATTTTCGGTCAAAAATGGTGACTTTGGTACTTTACAACGTTACAACGTTACATGCACTTTTAATAGTTTACTAGTATCCATTTCAACTCACGATGGACAATGGAAACATCGTTTGGTGTCGCCGTTCTCAACTACCGACAATCCAGTCGTTGTGGACTGCCCAGGTGGAAGTGCAGAGAAATACTTAGAAGAGCCAAGTGTAGAATTTGGGATAGAGTGGGGATAATTTGTTTGCGTTCCTGTCAGCCTTATCCGAAGCATTCTTTGTAGTTTTATCGCCCTCGTTCACGCTGAATATTCATTGACGTCGGCACTATACGGTTCTCGGGGCCTAGACCGTATAGTGCCCACGTCAAAATTTGTATGGCCAAAAGCTGGAGTGTAGGCATACATGAGAACATACGCATAATAAAATATATTTTGAATTTTTTTTAGTCATTTAAACTTCTTCCAATTTTTGTAGTGCATGTATTTAATATTTCATTAGTTTTATGACACATAACTTAATCGATAATCCATAACTTAATTTTGTCATTGAAATAAAGAGTGTCACGAGTATCTGAGTATTGACAAAGACAGAGAGACGAGGAGCACAGTACAATAAATTACCCACAACTCAGTTTGATTTGTACACACGACATTAAAATCTTTATAACTTTTTCAGTACTACTTGGAAGCAATAACATAAAACCTCTAGATACTGATTAATTATATCTATTGAAACTACGGTTAGACATTTCAGTATAAATTTCAAAGAAACCATTAAATGACGGTAAAAGTCACATTCTGCAGGTACTACAAATGCCATACATTTAGGCAGCAAGGAATGACAAACTGAAAGGGTCATTCTCTGAGGAAACGTAGCATGCAAATTACTTTTGTCTTTCTGTTTGGAAAAAATCAATATCCTTTTGTTTCAGGAACAGGTGCAACTAATCTCCTTACTTTTCATTACATTATTCTGTATAGCTGAAGACACAATCAGTTTGAAAAATTTTATAAATTTGCTATCTCCTCTCTCAGTCAACCATACTCTTCTAATCATTAAAATGGGAATTGAGAAGAATAGTGTCCTCAAAAGTACGATTTCAGAATTTAAAAACACTAGTGTGTGAATTTGTCTACAAATGGGAGACACAGCAGATTTCACTGAGGAGTGTCCGTGTGTACAAATCATGATTAATTATGGGAAATCTGCAGTACTGTGAGGGGCCTCAATATTCATGGTGCCAAAAGGCTTTAAAATTTAATGTTGTTATTCAATAAACGTGCACGTACGCGTGCCACTGTACACTTTCGCAATGGCGTATGTTGTAAATTATGCCTTCGGCGGACGTCTGACCTCCTCCCAGAAAATGTTTTAAAATTTCGCAGAATTTTTTTCTTTAGTAACATTCATGTTCACAAAATTTCAGACGGCTCTTGGCTGGGTTAACATAATCCTCTTTAGGAAAATATTTGATTTGTGTTCACAGCTCACAGGGTCAGGATCGGCCCAAGGTGGCCACTCGTGACCTTTGACCTGTTCCGAGCTCATAATCTACTGTTTATTTTATTTCCGTGCGGTTTTTACCCACACAAAGAGCGTATCTAACTGCTAGCCGAAATTTAAACCAGCGGAGACATCTCGAGTATATCTCGGGTGAATTTGCGCGTCAGAATTTGACTCACAGGCAGTGCAAACATAAACAGAGAACAATGGTTCTGACGTCTCTATTGACTAATGCCTTTCTTTTGCATTGCAGAGTAAACCCTTGTTGGTGGATAGACATCGTTTTAAGGGGCCCAAGCTTTTGGGCTGGACCCCTATTGTTTTTGTAAGCGATCAATATTCTTTTTCGTTTCTTCTTCCGTAACTTGTGTTGTTCACCTAGAACTCAAACTGCTAGACGTGAAATTCACAAAGTCGCAGGGTTTATAAATTTTTAGATTGCATCTGACCCTACATATTTCGATTAGTCTTATAACCTGGCGGCCATATTGGATTTTGCGAAAACCTTAAATGGCTTCCTCTGATAAATCTGGTCAGTTTGTAGATTGATATATAAAAAGCATGATGTCTTTGAAATCTATTAATAAACATCAATGGATAATAATGCAATAGTCAATTTTCGATGACGGTGAAAAGTTTTCTTACACTAAGAGCTTAAAAAATTTTACCGTTCCCAAAGGCTAGATCACAAAAAAAAAATAATAATAAAAAAATAAAAGTTTGAAAGTCTGAATATCTGTCCCTTTGGGGCATTCTACCTACAGTGATACATCATACTTTCCATCATTTCATGACACAAGCCCTAAAAGCAGTTAAATGTAGAGACATGATCTTCATTCAGGCACAGAGAACTTTACAACACTCACTTGACCAATACTAATACTGGAAAAATCTAGTGGCTAGCGTTTTAGGATACGGCTCATCGTAAATAACATTTTACTTTTGACATTATAAATAGGAAGTCTTTGAGACACCGGTTTCGTAGACGGCGACACGCGATACTCTCACAAATAAACATCGCTCTATATCGTCATTACTTTCAAGATTGTTTCTCTTGAATGCCACCATAGTCCTTAGCAATTCTTGGTACTTTAAATAGCCTTTCTCTGTGCTGAGGGGATCAATCTTCACAAAATGCATTGTGGGTAAAAATTCGACATCACACCAAAGCAAAATTTGAGAGAGTGGTAGATATATTATGCAAATGCAATCATTTTCATGGCAAACGATTTTGTTTCTAACCCATGCATTTTAAATCTTTTTTGGCAATTTTGGTATTAAAATTCCGCATCAGGGGAATATTTACTTTCAAACTGACTTCTGTAATATTATGTGTTTTACTGTGGAAATCCGTCATGTTGAAAATATGGTAGACCCTGAAACTTTAATGACACACTTAGGTTGCAAAAATTTACGGCACCGAGATTTACACGTTTGTAAAACCACTAACTGCTCAAGAGTAAATATGAGAGAGAGAGAGAGAGAGAGAGAGAGAGAGAGAGAGAGAGAGAGAGAGAGAGAGGAGAGAGAGAGGAGAGAGAGAGAGTTCCACAATTACAGGTGAGGTGTTACCTATTAATTATGTACTAACAAATTGAATGTTTTAGTTTGAAATGCTGCGAACTGTGGTAAATAAGCCCAGAAGTATACATAGACTAGAGCCGTGCAAACAAAACTGGCGCCTTAAATAATCCGCACAGCGATTTCATTCAAAGGAAGTGGACAATCGACACTTTTAAAAAAATTGAATAAATGAAGGCATTACACGTTGTTAACAACCTGCATGCAAAAATGCTACTCAAAATGATCGCAGACATCAGATAAAAATAATGGTCTGATTTCGATTCAAGACGATACACACCTAAAGTAATCCTAATTCGTGTTTATATATTAGCCATTATTTCTAGGGGGTATTAATATTTCTGAAAAATGAATTCGTGTACATGGGATATCAGACCTATGTTATTTTTTGTGTTATTTCTTCTAATATAAAAATCTTAAATAGCAAATTTAGTTTGCAGAACCCTCTCATAGATTGAAATGAATGGGACTATAAGCCAAGTAAAATCATTTTTATTTCTGTAGCTGACTTTTTTATTTTACTTTTTGAACTATTATTATAACAAAAGCAGAACGAAAAAGTTATACTGATTAGTGGTTTTGCAGTGTATTTTTACGCGTATCTGACCCCTGATGAGTTTATTAATGGAATGAACACGACTGTGATGTTTTTTGATGTCGGTAATAAATTTAATTACACTGAGTTTTGTCATTTTGGACAGTATGGTTATTTCTGTGAATAAAATAGCATTTACACAATCAAATTATTTTCATGATTTAATAGAAATAATTACCACGACAGCAACCTCAACGTTAATATGAGTAATGTACCGCTTAGCAGAATTCTTAATCTTTGCGGTAGAGAGGTGATTCTTATCTAGCAGTCCAGACACCATGAAACGCGGAAGGCACATTAAAGTTATCGAGAAAAAAATTATCAATGGGAAACAATTCAAGCAAAGGGACGGTTAACCAAAACAGTTTCTCACTAATGACCAAACATGTTCTACAGTCAAAATGTGTTCAAGAAGATAAAGTATCTTTCAATTGACAGTACATATGAATAATTCCATTTGTTAACGTGCTGTCAATAAAAATGAAAGGTCTTCCGCTGGACAATATTGTAAGACAAAAGAAGAAAAGCAAAGAAGCCATGGGAACAGAATAATAGAACATATTCTTGCGTTTGGACCTCGTGATGTATGTTGGGAATGTTTTATGTATTCTTGCTGAAAATTGGTCAAATATTTTGCTGTAAATAGTTATTGTTGTGTACATGAAAACTGACAGTCTAAGAACTTTTTTGAAAAGTGTTATGATAAATTACAGTATCAATAAAACCAGGAAATCCATTTGCTACAAGGTGTCAACTGTGGTCAGAATATACCAGCATAATGATATAATATAGTAAAACTATAGGGTTCGGCTCGTCCAATACGTCACTCACTGAGCCCTCGTCCATACAGGGCCGTATTTGTGTATAACTCTATTATTATACACCACCCTTTTCAGATGTCGCACCCATTGTAGACTAGACCAATAATAATAACGGTCCTCAAGATATATATTTTGGTCAGAGTTATCGTCTGCTTCGTCTGCCATTGCGGCCACAAAAAATTACCTACTGCTCGGTAGTACAAGTCCCTTGCGTTGGCACGAAGCCAATTAATACTCAGTGCAGTACAAGCAAACTTTGCTGAATGTTTTCAATTTAATTAGTTTTTTTAAATAAAAATCCATTGCATTTAGACTCAGTTTTGTGTTTAGCGTGTTTCAAACCTTATACTACGAATACATTTTGGTGAAAGTTGTTATTATGTCTATAACTCACGGTAAAACAGTTTGTTTACATCCGACAATTGCTAGGTCAAGGTCAAACAGGCGCGTCGCGCATCTCCCGTATTCGGGACTCCGAATACTATACAAAATACGGAAAGTTATTGGACGGTCCAACTCCCGATGTATAAAATATCTGATTTGCCTTTCTGATCAAAGCAATCCTGAATGAACCACCTGTAACTTTTTTTATAGTACCTGCGCTCCTAGAATACGTTAAATGTTCACTCATAACATAACACATACACTCTCATCAAAGTCAGCGCGACTTTCTGGTTGCTGATTTACACAGGTCTCAGTCCTTTTTCATTCAACTTCCTGGCTTGCTCCCTCATTAGGACAATAAACAGGGAAGATTTTAATCAGCAGATCGAGAGTTTTGTCCGAAGTGAGGGAAATTAGAGCAATATGGGGCGACTTCGTACATCAATGACTTCCGGCTGCTAGTTGGTGCGCGGATGAACGCATATTTTCCCTGTATATAACTCTCGGCAATTTTTTTCTAGTAATTTCGCATGATTTGCGTAGGTCAACCGATCCATTTTAAATGCGGACTATGTTTGAAATTTATGCCGTATTTGCTTAGGGTGTGTCGTAGTGGATGTGTGTCGAAGTGTATGCTTTTTTCTTATCGACCAGAATAACCGGGGCAGAGATGTCAATCATTTTGTAGACTGTCTAGCCGCCGGTAATATGCAAGGAGTCAAAGTCGTTGAACCAAGCAAATACTAACTCGCTACTGCGCAGGCTCAAAGGTAATGCGTTCAATCGCTAGGAAACCCTGGCCTCGGCTGCTAAATTCCATATAAAATTGTATGCAATAGGAGGAGGCATAAGAGAAACTATGAAAATGATTTTATTTTTTCAAAAAATCACCGAATTGAACTCAATCTAGGTCAGAGCTTGAGGCTGTCTCATTGTCCTCCTGTCGGTTACTTCTTAATATGATTCTTGAGGTTGCAGAGTTCCATGTACTCTAATATACTGCAGACTAGTTCTGAAATGAAGGTGTTATTGTGACAGAATAATGGAATGTGAATCAACTTTAAATAATATTCAGTAGTTCCTTGATCTCATTTGAAATTCACCGCCATCGGTAATGACCGAGCGAAGAAGGTCACCGAATAATACAATTTGTTGTAATCACTCTTTAAAAGGTGTTGCTGGAGAATACTTTAACTCGTTTTATTCCTCACCGTCCCGTTATTGTCGTAGTCATACTTATTTTTTAAGTTGTATAACTATCGTTCGTACCAGAGTCAGTACAACAGCCAATTGCAAACAAAGAGATAATATTTGATGGCTACCAATTGACTTCATTGCATCTGGGTCCTTGAGAAAATTCTGCTTATCAGTAGTAGTAGCGTTATCAATGAGCATGACTAATGGATTAAAATTAGTATGTAACGTACCGGTATTAAACAGTAATGTTCATGATATATCTTTACGACCAAGATTGAAGATTTATATGGACGTCAATGCATATGCCGATATGACGTCGTTATTTATATAACTCTCTGCGCAAGTACATGTAACCCGTTGCATAAATTCAATAGATTACGTAGTGCGTATTTCGACTTTCAAGCTTGAAAGAGATAACAAAACACTTTCCTGCAAATAAATGGTTATGTTTTCACTTGTATGTTCAATGCAATTAATGTCAAAGCAATGGAGGACTGTGCTCCTTGGTGACGAACCTGTACCTTAATCACACGGCCTCCAATTCATAGTATCGTTTTTCAATGACTTTCACACAAATCTGACATAAATTTCGATGCTATGACTGCTTACGTGCGGTAAAAAGAATGGGGATATTCACGACCAGAAGAAAATATGCCGTAATAAATAAATGCACTACGTGTCAAATTAGAGAAGCGAAAAATAAACTTACCCTACGATTTAGTCAATAAAGTCTCATCAACAGCAAAAGTGTCAACAAAGTACGTTAGACCACTTGTACACTGAATTGTGCAAAATCTTATTCGAGGGATCGCGATATACAGGCGGTCATATATTATCATCGTCTGAACTACTGTTGCAGAAGCTAGAGGTTTCCTTTTAATGTTTAATTTAAAGTAAGAGGAAAGACAGGTGAACTTATTTCTTTTAATAAATAATACTAAGAGAACTTCTTGGGATTCCCTCTACATAACAAAACGGAAATAAGTAAACTTCGATTGACTTTTTTGTCGTCTGCTCCCTTATATCTACCTTTGCGTATTTTCACAGCAACAATGGTTGTTCCATCTTTCAAACCGATGTTCCGTGCCTCGGCTTAACGACTTCACCAAAAACGCATTCGTGCGACACCTTTCGAAAACTGATAAATTATCGCGAGACTCAAGATATCCAGATGTACATTCCTTCATCTTTTAAGTGTATTGATAAAGATACAAAGTGCTGGTGCTCATTGAAAGAAGTATTGGATTTGATAATTATTTATCAAAATGTTATCATATTGTAAAACAGCGGGTATAAATGGAGTGGTAGATCAAAATTAAAGACAATCCTTTGTGTCTTTAAAAAAACACGTGGGGGTTGGGGCTAGTACTGGTGTAAACAGAAATGGTTTCGTTAGATATTTGTATGGATCCAGAAAAGTGAAAGGTAGGAGAATACAGTTGTAAAGTTACTTTAGCTATTTGTGGTTATTCAGGAAAAGGGTTGGGGCAAATTGTGAAAATCCAGTAAAAAAAACACTGGGGAGAGTAAAAACGGAGGTTATCACCATTCACTTTGGGAAAAATACGAGTGTATCATGATGCAAAACTTTTCAGAAGCTTCATGAATGCTTTGAAAAAAGAAGATGTATAAATGGATACTGAGAAAAAAGCTTGTTGAAAATGTGGAGTACTTGTTCGGTTGTAACAATAAAGAGAGTGGGTCCTACCACTCAAAATTGTGGCATGGACAGACAAAAGAAAACAGCCACGGGGTCTTTGCATTAGTTTTAATTTTTTCTATGAGCGTTTAGCGAGATGCAAAAAAGGGGTGATCCTTTATCTCTCACATATTTTTGTGTTCAAGTACAAAATGTAGGGGGTGGTGATCCCACAGCTCACTCATTATTTTCAATAAAGAGTCAATGGTCTACTTTATAATGACCGAAGAAAGATGACAACAAGGTGTTCGAACTTGAATTAGCTACACTCCTCATATTTCACGAGCACTAGGTCGTGCATTGAGAAAGTGAAGGGTTATCAGTCGTTTGTATCCGGATTTTCCTTGTGTTATTTCCCTGCGAACTGTTAGGCAGGCGGCCATATTAATCAGTTACATCAGTGGTATGCGATACATAAGTAACTGATAGTCACTGTTTGCCCAGATTAGGAATGCTCACACAGGTTCCTCAACGCCGATGCTTCACGTATTAAAAGCTGATGCAAGTACAATTTGATCGATGCAAGTCCCATGAAAATCAGACTCGGTTTGATAAAGTTATGGCCATTTGAACTCCCGGCGTTATACGGTCTCCCACAACAGGCCTGCTAAGCCACATAGCTAAACCGGCGACATGCGGTCCCAATTAAGACCGCGCACGAAAAACTGCTTTTCTATTTTCGGCCGAAATCAACTCGATTCCTATTATTGCCTACCCGAATCACACAACCACTCACAAACCGCCAAAAAAAAATAAAAAAATACCCACGTGACGCCCAACACCGTTAGTTTTCCAGCGATGCACGGTCGAGGTTCTAATGGCCGGCCACCACATACGTTGATGCATGGAGGTAGGATGTCAGATATAGCCGGTCACTGGGCCCATGAAAACTAACGATTTGGGCGTCACGAGAGCAATTTTGTTTGCAGTTTGTGAGCGATTGAATTGAGTTATTCGGGTCGTCATAGAGCAGAATCGAATTGATTCCATGTGCAATGCAAAATGAGATTATATTTAGTTATCAGATTGAAAAACTTGTCAGTTGACACATTCTGACCACCATCTTCATACAAGTAAGTTGGTTTTCTCTTTTTACTTTAAATTTGCAAAATGATCAATTCCCTGAACGGACATCCCGTTATTAAACGGAATCATGAATACGCGAGGGAGACAAAAGAGGAAGGATGCGCTACCTATTAGAATAATGTTCTAAGAATATCACCGTTGCAAATAAAATCACTACCACTTTGAACGAATCCTTCCCAGCCATGATTAGCGCTGGTATTGCTTATTGTCAAAATAAGTTTAAATATGATGCCGAATAACGGAATTAGGATGCATAACATGCCGAACATTTTTATGTTCACATGACAAGCAAGCACCTTGGTATATTAATCGAAATAGGTGGGTTGTAATTTATTAAAGTATTGCTAAAAAGAAAGTAAACAAGCCTTGACAAGTTTGTCCATCATAATTGCTTTATTGCTTTATTTCTTAAGTAAAAAGTGTTTTGCTGTTATACATCTTTATAAAACAATCTATTAAATCTTTTTCTTAAAGTTTACATTAAGCGAAACAGGTTAATAAAACTATTCTAACTCGTTAATGATGTTGCTGTTACATATTTTCATGAAGCGTTTTTCGAATAAAATCGACGGAAGTCATTTTTAAATTCTGATTAAAATTGTTTCTTAAACAAATGAAAAAATATATAAAAAATATGGAAAAAAAATGTATTTTTTTATCTCACGTATTCCCGAGCAGATAACATAGTCGTTCCCTTATAACGTACGTACATGACTAACTTGCATGAGGAAATCACTGTATTGCCATTGATTTCATATTTGAAAACAAGTATTTCAGCAGTTGACTCAGCAGAATTCATTTAATTCAGTCCACACCACGCTTTCTCACGGATTGAATCAAACACTCCGAGCAGACTCATCGTTAATACACATCGTTCATTTTATAGGGTAAGTGTAAATATATTATACTTTGTAAACTTAGTACATCCTTCACAAAAACTTGATGGCGTAGAAACTTCACAATAGCTAATTATGAAACAAACATTACTGGTATACGGCAGTGAAATATATCAATTTGTTAGAGCATTATCTTACACTTACAGTATGTACTGTTGTCCTTCACTGGTTTTGGTTTGAAACATACTTTTAAGTGCACAATTTTGTGTAACACATCTCTAATAATCTACATTCTTACCACGTAATAAAAACAGGGTAACGAAATGTTACTTTCATATTGCTAGATCGCATGGACAATTATATAAGGTTTGTTTATTTGAGGAGTATGAAATCGACACTATTTGATACCCACGTATGAACATGTGTCGTTAAAAGTCAAACGAGTTAACACATAACAATTTGTACCGGGTGATCAATAGGAATTTACGCAAAGTTACCATTTTATTGTATACCCGTTACGTTTTCTAGCTGCTGCCGCTTTTGGCGTGTAATTATTGATCCGAAATAATCAACATCTCTCTCCGTCCTCGTTTTGCAGTTCCTTAGTGTCGATTGGCCCTATGGCTTCGACATCTATGTAAATCTAAGAGAAGAATTAAAATAAAAGGGCACGTAACCAAAAAACAGCATATTGTAGCATTAGTCATATAGTAGGGACAGAGATAGGAGAGTCAAGCTTCATAGGGCACTTCAGCAAGTTGACATGACAACACAACATTAACTCAGTACTTTTAATTAGAGATTGAAACATCCATCGTGAAACAATTGAATGCTTGAATAAATGCATAGTCGACAAGATACATCATATGTTCAAATAATGCTATATTCTGTTATCCATTTTCCCATGCTCCCTAAATAAATATACCAGCAATATTTTAGATTGGCCTCACCTTTTCATCTTTAACAAGTTTATCCAGCATTGTCTTCAATTCTGAAAAGCCAGGTCTGGCATTTAGGTCCGCGCTCCAGCAACTCAACATGATAGCGTATCTGTAAATGTTAGTTGTTAAATGTTGTAAGGGGCAACATAGTCAAAATAACGGACGTCAGCGCACATGCGTCAATATGACGAGTGCAACAATTTATATAACGATACAGGTGAGTTTTGTCAAAATTTTTCGCAATGGTCGAGAATATGTCCAGTAAGTCATATATTTCTATGGACGGGAAGAGGGATAGTAGACAATAAAGTCATCACTGTACTCTCAAAACTGATTTTATTGGTATGGTTCTTAGATATAGGGTACGATTTTATAGGGTTATTCACAAAATACGGCCCTGTATGGACGAGGGCTCAGTGAGTGACGTATTGGATGAGCCGAAGGCAAGTCCAATACGTCACTCACTGAGCCCGAGTCCATACAGGGCCGTATTTTGTGTATAACCCTATTATTATACACCTCCCTCCATTAATCGTTCGTATAAACTAATTCTATGGTAAATTGTGACGGATGCGGCACGCGCGATATTAGTGGAACGCGCGTGATTGTTGAAATAAAATTGCTACAAACCCCTGAAAATTTGCATATTACACCTAAAAATAGAACGTCCCAGTCACACACGGTACAGCGGTACGCTCATTAGCTCGCAGCCTCTGTTAAAATCTGTTGACGTCGTGAAATGTTTTTGTCTTTGTGTTCAGGTTTTTTTGTTAGTCGAGAAATGAGTCGATTTCATCATGTGTGAAGTAGGACGATATCAGCTCTGTCGATGTCTGTCTGCTGTTCTGGAGTTACAGTTGCCTCCCCGACGATCGGTTGTGCATTGTCGCTTTTTGGTTGTGGAAGTTGACACTCTTCAACTTCGTCTGGATAGTAAAACTCACTTTTTCAGATGTTGCACCCATTGTAGACTAGACCAATCATAACAACGGTCCTCAGGATATATATTTTATCAGAGTTATCGTCTGCTTCGTCTGCCATTGTGTCCACAAAAATTCACCTACTGCTCTGTAGTACATGTCCCTTGCATTGGCACGAAGGCAATTAATTTTCAGTGCAGTACAAGCAAACTTCGCCGAATGTTTTCAATTTAATTAGTTTTTTTTTTTAATAAAAATCAATTGCATTTAGACTCAGTTTTGTGTTAAGCGTGTTTTAAACCTATACTACGGATAAATTTTGATGGAAGTTGTTATTATGTCTATAGCTCACCGTAAAACAGTTTGTTTACATCCGATATTCGCTAGGTCAAAGGTCAAACAGGCGCGCCGCGCGTCTCCTGTATTCGGGACTCCGTGTACTATACAAAATACGGAAAGTTATTGGACGGTCAAACTCCCATAGGTTACGGGAGTAGGTGTAAAATAACAAAAGTTAACGATCAGTTATAGTGGTAACGCGCAAGAGATTGTGATATTTGGTAAGGCATATCACTCTAAACATATATAGTGACTTTGTAACTTACAGGTCCTCATCACAATGCAGTGGTTTGGTCATTCGATAACCTTTATTCAGCGAAGATTTCAATTCACTTTTACACATTTCTTGTACGGTTTGTTTCCTGAGAAAGACACATATTGTCAATTGTTGAAAATACACTATAAATAATCACACAGTATACCACTACTTGGAAAGAAGGATTGGTTAGGTAAGTATTTAATGCTCGTTTTATTTAATGCATTTTATTGGATTGAACTGAATGTGCTTACGTGTTTACAACAAGTTCATTATATAGTAGTACGCTTCACATAACAATCAGACATCTGTCACATCATTATATGTAGCCGATTTTATCAACATTCGCACAGTGCTCTCGGAGTTAGATAACTATTTACTAAACTTAATTTAATATGCAAATGAGCTGCTTATTGACATGACACTGCTCAATGCTTAATTGGACAATTAGAGATCTATCAGATCAACGTCTAAAGTATGTTCCATCTAATTTAATGCTGTGATTTGGAGTAATATTACTAATAACGAAGTTCATCAGATATGCAAATGGACCGTTGAATAACTTGGCAGTGCTCAATGCTTCACGCGATAATTAGATATTAATCAGATCACTGTCTGTAGAAGGTTTCACGGACTTCAATGCAGTTATTTCGATGTTATATGACAAATTACAAAACTTCATAGATATGCAAATGAGTTATTTCTTAACTTGGCACTCCTCAACGCTTCTCAGTACAATAAGATGTTTATCAGACCAAATCAGTATCTTTAGCAGGTTTTACTAAATTTGGTACAATAATTTCAGAGTTATTTCACAAGTTACAACATTCATCAACTTTAATCAACTTCACACCTCTAAATGTCGGATCAGTATCTGCAGCATAAGTCATCAAATTTGGTGAAGTTATTTCGGAGTTATATGACTAATCACAAAAAAAAATTATAAAATATGTAAATAAGCTATTGATTGATTTGAACCCTGAATAAACCCTTGATTAACTTTACACTACTAAAATTCTTTATGACAATTTCAGATATCCGTCGGATCAGTATCTGCACCAAATTTCATCATAGTTGATTCAG